>NC_089801.1:85126537-85409037 GCF_029633855.1 Hoplias malabaricus
AGTGTGTGAGGGGGCTCGTATTGCTATACACGTGAATCTGGGGCTTGCAGCAAGTCCTCACAAAGATAGGAAAACGTGAGAAAGATGGCTCTGCGCTGTGTTCGTTTGTTTTTTATTCATTTTGTGAACTGCAGAGTGACACTAGCACACAACATGAGTCTCTCTCACACACACACACACTTTTCTTATTAAAAGTTTACAAAGTTTAAAGCAATAGCAAGTCCCCTCTCTCCCATCCGTCCATCCGCTGGGTCTGAAAGGACGTGGACACGAAGAGAAGTAGCCCTCCGCTTCTACAAACACAGCCTGTGGTCCAGAGAGTGTAGTACCAGTCGCTGATATGAGTGGATCAGGCACAGCAATGACTCCTGGAGGTCCTGTGTCACTTATGAAGGACTAGAGGACGAGCGACACACACTGTGCAGCGACAGATGAGCTACTGTCTCTGACTCTACATCTACAAGGTGGACCAATGAGGGAGGAGTGTCTCACAGAGTGGACAGAGAGTGGACACAGGGTTTAAAAACTCCAGCAGCACTGCTGTGTCTGATCCACTCTACACCAGCACAACACACACTAACACACCACCACCACGTCAGTGTCACTGCAGCACTGAGAATGATCCACCACCACGTCATGGGCGTTGACGAACAGGGGGAAGGGGGTGGAGTGTGGATACGGGGAGGTGGTTTTAATGTTATGGCTGGTTGGTGTAGTCTGTAAAGGACATATAGATGAAAGTGGTACACGAGTAACACCAAACCATAGTTGGTATCTCTGGGTACCATAGCAACCATCTCATAACACCCTAGCAACTGCCTGGTACCATAGCGGCCACCTAGCAACACCCTAGCAACTGTCTGGTGCCATAGCAACCACCTAGTAACACCCTAGCAAAGGTCAGGTATCATAGCAATGCCCTGTAACATAGTAACACACTCAACAATCCGAGGCAATGACAAGAACATAGTACCACCTGAGGTCATAGCAACCATATGTCGTCACCTTAGAAACCACCAGGGACCATATAAGCCATCTGTTTAATAATATCCTAGCAACTACCTGGGACCATAATAAACACCTAGTAATACCCTAGCAACCAACTGGGATTATAGCAATTATCTTTTAGCACACTAGCAACCATATGGGACCAGATCATTCCCCTAGCAACACCCTAGCAAACATCCAGGACCTCAAAAACCACTTAGTAACAGCCTAGCAACCACCAGGGACCATAACAACCATCTACGGACACCCTAGCAACCTCCTGAGATATAGCAACTACCTAGTAACACCCTAACAACCACCTGGGACAAAGTCAACCACCTAAAATACCTTAGGCACCACCTTAGCATCAAAAGCCATGAAATCCTCACAGCAAAGTTCCAGCATCCAGTGTAAAGCACCCAGGGTTAGTCCCCGTTATTGTTGCTCGCTGGACGAGCAGTGGTCCGAATACTACACACACACACACACACACACACACTCATGTTGCAAAAACGCGTGACATTTGTGTGTGACAGATATCAGGGACCTTATTAGGATACTGTCAGATGATATCAATCACACACACACACACACACATTGTGAACTACACACAATAGACACAAAGGAGCACAATATCAGCCAAAACATTAAAGCCACTTCCTTGTTTCTCCACTCACTGTCCACTCTCTCAGCTCCACTGACCACATCTGTCACTCTGCAGCTCTACGGTCACAGACTGTAGTCCATCTGTTGCTCTGCATACTTACCCCCCCTCCCCTACACACACAGGACCCCCACAGAGCAGGTGGGCCTCCTCCTGCTCGACCAATTACTGCCTCACTGAAAGGGTCCGGCACCAGGGGAGCATCCGTCCAAACGCTCTCAGGAAACAGACGCAGGGATCAATGGCTCCGTCTGGGCCTCCGGCGGCGAGAATGGAGCTGCGGCGGCATGTGAAGTGTGTATAATGCGAGATGGATGTGGCCCCTGCTCGGGAAACGTGTCGAGGGTCCGTTATGAGGGGCGAGTCCGTCCCAGGAAATGTACACCATCCATTCTCCCATTGTTCAGACGTCCCGAACACATCAGGAATTCAACACAACTTCCCGAGGAACAACAGACTCTCTAGAAACACTGTATTAGAAAACACTGCTTCTGTCTGGAGGCCTGTGGAGACACACACACACACACACACACAGCACTCTTACTGTTCTCTTCCTGAACTGGGACTCAAACCTAATGCCAGTGAGTGTCAGTAGAGGAGGGTGTTTCTGATAAAGTGGCCAGTGAGTGTCAGTAGAGGGGGGGTGTTTCTGATAAAGTGGCCAGTGAGTGTCAGTAGAGGAGGGGTGTTTCTGATAAAGTGGCCAGTGTGTGTCAGTAGAGGGGGGTGTTTCTGATAAAGTGGCCAGTGAGTGTCAGTAGAGGGGGGGGTGTTTCTGATAAAGTGGCCAGTGAGTGTCAGTAGAGGGGGGTGTTTCTGATAAAGTGGCCAGTGAGTGTCAGTAGAGGGGGGGGGTTTCTGATAAAGTGGCCAGTGAGTGTCAGTAGAGTGGAGGTGTTTCTGATAAAGTGGCCAGTGAGTGTCAGTAAAGAAGGGGTGTTTCTGATAAAGTGGCCAGTGAGTGTCAGTAGAGGGGGGGTGTTTCTGATAAAGTGGCCAGTGAGTGTCAGTAGAGTGGAGGTGTTTCTGATAAAGTGGCCAGTGTGTGTCAGTAGAGGGGGGTGTTTCTGATAAAGTGGCCAGTGAGTGTCAGTAGAGGGGGGGTGTTTCTGATAAAGTGGCCAGTGAGTGTCAGTAGAGTAGAGGTGTTTCTGATAAAGTGGCCAGTGTGTGTCAGTAGAGGGGGGTGTTTCTGATAAAGTGGCCAGTGAGTGTCAGTAGAGGGGAGGTGTTTCTGATAAAGTGGCCAGTGAGTGTCAGTAGAGGGGGGTGTTTCTGATAAAGTGGCCAGTGAGTGTCAGTAGAGGGGGTGTTTCTGATAAAGTGGCCAGTGAGTGTCAGTAGAGGGGGGGTGTTTCTGATAAAGTGGCCAGTGAGTGTCAGTAGAGGGGGTGTTTCTGATAAAGTGGCCAGTGAGTGTCAGTAGAGGAGGGGGGGGGGTTAAATTCTTCTTAATTTTATTTTTATTTTTATTTATTTATTTATTTGTATCTATAAGTATTTTTAAAAGTTTGTTTGTTGGTCAAACCTTACTGAGAAGTGATTAAAAGGGCGAGTGTGTGCACAAGTGTGGACCCCACTAAGACATCTTCAAAGGGACAGTGCTTCATTAAGTGTGTCTCTATGTTGTTCTCCTGTTCTCTCTCTCTCTCGCCCTTTTAAAGTTAATTAGCTGAAGATGCACTCATCCCTCTTGCCTGTTTCCACTTTCCCCCCATTAGCATTAGCCAGGGAGCGTGGTGTGGTTAATTAGCTTTGTGCTTCAGGCTGGGAAACACTGTTGTGTCTGGGCTGGGCGTCTCCGAGCGCCGGTAAGTGGACGCTTGTTTGGACGCTGTAATTGTGGGAGTGCAGTTCATCTGTTGTCCACTTTGTAGCAGCTTGTTTGACGTTGCTAAGGCTAACCTTGGCTCGGTGCTCATTAGTCGACTTGACTAGCCTGGAGAGCCTTTTCATCTCCCGGTCTTTTCCCATTTGCAGGTTAGAATATTGATTGGACTCGGAGAACTGGAAACAAAGGGTTTCCATCATTTTGTGTCTGTTATTGGTGATATGGCCTCATGTGTGCCTTCATCTGAGACAAACCTTCCCTTAGCATCTTTGCTAATATTTGGTCTGGCACTTGTATGGTTCGAGGATCTCAGTTCGGAACTCCATCCTTTGGAATGGTTTGGGATCCAGAGCAAATCCCTAACCTGATCCCTGAGGAAGTCTTGTTCAGTGGCTGTTCTCTCGTGGCTGTTCTACTCTACTGGACTCGACTCGTCTGTTCCCCTCCTCCACCAGGTGAATCAGGTCCTGGTTCTGGAAGCGGGTTCTTGTTTAGTGGCTGTTCTCTCGTGGTTCAGAGCGAGGCGAGTAGGGACTAAACCGTGCCGTGTAAACCTTTCAGAGCGCTGATTGTCCAGAGAGAGTCGTCACTCTACGCCACGCAACGCAGACGACCAGCACCAACTCTCCATCTGTAAAATCTCCAGCTGCAGCAGAGATCACGTTTGTTTTTATCCGACTCAAGACGGCAGCTCGTAAAATTACGCCATGGTCTTTTGAAGAGGTTCAAACGCTCCTTGGATCGGTGGCTGACGAAAGAATCCAGCGAGAGCTGGATGCTGCAACAAGGAAGGAACAAACTCTACTGATCTGTCTGAACTGATGACGGAGCTGTGTTCAGTCCCAAACAATAACAACACGCCAATACACCATGAGTAAACACCGCTTAACGTTACCGCCGCCGTTGTTGTGGTTTCCAAAGCCCACTGTTCCCCCTAGAGACGGGGTTTAGAGACGACACCCGATACATTTTGAGGGGTGGGCTGTGGGAGTGGAAACCAACCAGGGACCAAGGAGAGCTCAGAGCTGAACTGAGTGGGTACCATGCAGGGGAAAAACACCAGTCGTGTATATACCAGTTGATAAATATTCAAGATGCATCTCCTAACATCTGGAAGCTCACTAACGGGAATCAATATGGAAGAAATAACAATACACCAGTCCTACAGCAATAACGATTACCCCATAATCTCCACAGATCAGGGTCAGTGTTGGGTCAGCCGCGGTCCACGGCTGGGTCAAGTTTTCATTGATGAGGTGAGTCTCTAACAGATTACAAAGAAAACAAAGAAATCAAAGCAGCTTTGAAAATGCCACAGAGAGTGGAGCTCATCTGCATAGCATGGTAGTGCCCTTTCTTCTTGCTCTTCAATGGTCAACAGTGTCCTGCGGGTGGCGTCTGTGAGCAGCGTCCAGTGTGTACTGAGGAAGTATGCTTTACGCAATCAGTGATGAGTTAGAGTCTTGGACTTTCCATCTGCAAAGTGGACTAACGAGGTAGGAGTGTCCTGCAGAGTGGACACAGGGTTTAGAAACTTCAGGAGTCACTGCTGCGTCTGATCCACTCATGCCAGCATGGAGGCGCACTGCACTCTGTAACTGTAGAACTACAGAGTGACCAGAGTGGTCAGTAAGTGCTGAAATAAATATATAAAACACTCCCTAAACTTTTGATGGTGTGTATAGTGGCCCCCGCCCCAAGAGGGTACTGGAATGCGCAGGGTGAGAAATAGAGGCCGAACGACATCACACTGTGGTGTAATGACCCTGAATGGACCTGGTCGTTAAGGCTGGCGGCCGTGAGACGTACTGTTATTCGTTTTCGCTCATCTGTTTCTCCCTCGCTCTGGTGGAGGTCAGGGCTGGGAACCCGTGCTATACATACATCCTGACCATTACGCTCAGGCTCCATCCATCTTTCTCCTGAGGAGAGAGAGAGAGAGAGAGAGAGAGAGAGAGAGAGGGGCCAATTCTCATTCCCTGTCAGTCGAGAGAAAAGAGGCATCACCTTCTCCTTCTCCTCCAGCTGAGACAGCGCCGAGCCCCCTCCACCCCCCTCCGTTCAGAGTAAACACACACAGCTCCGACTTATCGGCTCTAAATATTTGATGGGGGTCTTGATGGAGGCTGTCGTCTCCTTGTTCCGCGCTCCACCTCAACACGGATCCAGATTCCCGCATTTTTTCCAGCAGTCTGTGTTTATTTTTTTACGTCTTGCCGTGGTGCGTGGGCTGGGGGCTGATGGTCCCGGTGGGAATTGCGTAATTGGATCTCTTTCATTTCTCCAGGAGCGGATCTGAAATTGACCGCTGATAGATGCCGACAATTACGAGCGTCTGAGAAACCCGCCGGGGTCCCCCCGCAATATCACACCCTGCCAATTACTTTAAATCAGCCGCGGGCGCGGGGGACATGTCTCTCGTCCGATCAGGAACGGTGTTATTGGAAAATGAGCTCGGTACACAGCAGGGCCGGATTCGTTATTCCGGAATCGGGAAGAACACCGCTTAATGACCACTAAAAGCAAAGAGACGTGGGTGAGACAACAGTGTCTCAGATGTCTCGACTCCCACACACCAAAGAGACCGCTAAGGTCTCAAACACACTCACTCACACACTCATCCAGTCACTCAAACACTCACCCAGTCACTCACACACTCACCCAGTAACTCACTGACTCACCCAGTCACTCTCACACTCACACAGTCACACACTGACTCATTAAGTCACTCACACACTCGCCCAGCCACTCACACACTCACCCAGTCACTCACTGACTCACCCAGTAACTCACTGACTCACCCAGTCACTCTCACACTCACACAGTCACACACTGACTCATTAAGTCACTCACACACTCACCCAGCCACTCACACACTCACCCAGTCACTCACTGACTCACCCAGTAACTCACTGACTCACCCATTCACTCTCACACTCACCCAGTCACTCACACACTGATCCAGTCACTCACTGACTCATTAAGTCACTCACACACTCACCTAGTCATTCACTGGCTCACTGAGTCACTCACACACTCACCCGGTCACTCACACTCTCATCCAGTCACTCACTGACTCACCCAGTCACTCACACCCTCACACCTGTGAACAGTGTCACACTCACCCAGTCACTCATACACTCACACCAGTGGACAATTTCACACACTCACCCTGTCATTAACACACTCACACTTGTTGAGAGTGTTACACCCAGTCACAATTTCACACACTCACACAGTCACTCACTCTCACCCAGTCATTCACACACTCACACAGTCACTCACTCACCCAGTCACTCACACACTCACCCAGTCACTCATTCAAACCTGTGGGCAATTTTAAACACACTGTCATTCACACACTCACCCAGTCACTCACTCACACATGTAGGCAATTTTACACACTCACCCTTTCATTCACACACTCACCCAGTAACAATTTTACACACTCACACCCGTGGACAGTGTCACACACTCATCCAGTCACAATTTCACACACTCACACAGTCACTCACCCTCAGTGTGTGAGCGTATTAGTTTTTGAAGATCTTTCTAAAAGCCAAAAGACAAAAGTCATTAAAACAGCACTAAAACTGGTTGAAAGTTATAGAAATATAAGTAAATGATTCTCTTGTCGCTGTGGTTACAATCCGTGACTTTTGACGTAGAAACACGTACCTCTCGACACCTTTTCACCAGCTGCTTTCCCAGTCAGAAGATCAGAGTCTGGCGAGCAGTGACAGACTTTACATTTCCATTAAACACAGCGCCGGCAGCGCCGCTTCTTTTGACAACGTCCCTAACACTCTGCTAACACATGGCTAACACTTCACTAATGAAGTGGACGACCTTTTGAAAGCCAACTTTCTCTCCGCAGCAACAGCGAGGGGAGTCGATCGATGAAGAGGAGCTGGGCGCCCGGGAAGCGGCTCGTTCCCGATGGAGCTCAAGGCCGTATTTGTCGAGGCTTACCAAGTAAACCTGAGTCCTGTTGATTCCCAGCACAGAGTCTTACCTGGAGTCACGTCTAGACGATGTCAACATTGCGTTGGATACAATGGCACAGAGACAACTGGTAACTCATTTTATGAGATGATAGTGTATTATACTTTCTGGGGTGAGTCTGCTATTGTAGCTCAGTGACTGACCGCATCCCACTGGTTTTATCGGGGCTGAGACACAGGAAAGACACCAGAAGGAAGTCATTCATTCTCAAACAGCCTCAAAAAAAAAAACCCTCAAACTCAAACTCTGGATGATTCTGTTGGCAGAAGCAGAGCAAGAGAGAATTTGCAGAAGAGACCTCTACAGCCAATCAGACACAAGCACTCATGGATGAATCCTCCCATAACATTTAGCACAGCCAATGACACAAGCTCTTAAGTTGGGAACCGCCCACTGATGACTCCTCCCATAACGTCCAGTGATTTCTAAACTATAACCGATACAGTTTGATCCACACAAACCCTTGTGTGTTAAGAGAATACAGCAGCGCCCCCTACAGTTTAGTTCCATGGTGAGTTCTGTCTCCCCCTGTTTGAGAAAGAGTGGAGTGGGGTTAGTGATGATTAGTCGATTGATGGGAAAGCACAGTGGATATCTGGAAGACTGGGGTTTGGTCAGGAATTATTTGGGAATGAATTTTGAAGAATGAAGATGATGATGATTTGATGATTTTTCAAACCTTCTACCCTTCACATTTGCTCCTGAGCTCCTCTTCTGTTTCTTTATGGACGTCTTGCACAGGTGCAGGTCCTGCAGACACCTGCAGATATCCGTCTGGAGCCAAGTTTTCCAGAGCCAGAATCCCTGTGCTAATCCTTCGGAGCTTATTGCTTTGGTTCACTGCTTTATTCACATGCTAACACGCTAATAAACCTAATCCAGATAGAACGCATGATATTTCCCTGTCTGCTTGTGGTGAGCAGATGACCGGCAGTGTTTTAACCAGAGACATGGAGACGATTTGGGGCAGCTCTTCAGGGACGGGGTTGGAGGAGGTCGGTCGTTAACGTTCGCTGGGTGTTCTTCTCATTTCCGTAGCTCTGGCTTGTTTTATATACTTGATTTATTTTATTCTCCCTCAGAAACATGAATTCATTCTCGCTAATAACCCTCGTCTTCGCTGTCCTTCCTGAGGGGCAACAGGCCGAGCCCGGATCCCTGAGGACCGCCGGAGGAAGGGGAGCTCATCCATGCAACACTTTACCATATGGCCTTCCTGTGTTTGTGTGTGTGTGTGTGTGTGTGTGTGTGTGTGTGTTTGCTACCAAGCCCTGAGCTCTGATAATTCTCCCCCAAAAATCTCCAAACTCCTCCGTCCTCACAGAAGTAATTACAGCTGAGAAATTCCAGAGACGTCTCTGTTTAGCCATTTAGACTGAGTTCGGAATCAAGCATCGGCGATACTTCGAATCTGATCAAGTCTAACACGTTATCCACTCTGGAGGACCCTGATTAGAGCCCAGGGAGAGAGTGAACGAGCACAGAGAGAGGACAGTGACTGCCTGTTAGCATGATAGCAAACATGTCAGACTGAAAAGGAATAGGACCACAAGCCCAAAGCCAAGTGCTGGCAAGAGTGGTGTAAAACCCCAGCATGAAGCAGTAAAGCTGGATCCTAAACCCAAGATCAATACCTGACCTCACTATTGATCTCATGCCTGCCATCAAATTCTAACAGCGACTATATTTGTCCGTATGCTTGATTGGTTCCATAGTGCCGCAGCCAGTTCAGGCCAGATCGAGGAGAGGGTGGGTATTCTGAACAGGCCACCCTTTAATAACATGCTCTAACACAAAGGCAAGGTTTGTTAGGTCTGTGCTCGGATGCTTGTTCAGCGCTAGTTGGCCCCTAAGGGCCCCGGTGCCTGTCAGGAGCCAGAGGAGATATGTCTGGTGCTTTATCAACAAAACACTCCTTTATTCTTGAGATCGATGAATGAGTGATAATTTACAGTAGGACAAGGGCTTGGGGGAGGGTGGGGGGTGTCAATACGTTTAGTAGGGATAGTACTAACTTGACCAGTGGGCTTTTCTGATTGGCTGGCTCTCTTTAGTTTCTTGAACTGGTTTGGTTTCAGTTTGCAAGCGTAATCTGGAACTGTTCTGCCACCAATAACCTTTCCACCAACTTAAACTGGTTCCTGAACCAGAGACATTCCAGCTGTGAGGGCGTCCGTGGGTGACTGGAGATAAAGAAGCTCCAGAAAGAGCTCAGAGCCGGTTGGACAGTGGGGTGGGGCAATACGTTTGGAAAGGATAGAGCCAAAGTGGGCTTTTCTGATTGGCTTACTCTCAAGGTTCTTGCCCCTAATGAGGGACTGGTTTGCTTCCCGTTCGTGAACCTAATTTGGAACCTGTGTGCCACCGAGAACATTTCCACTAACTAACAGAAAAGGAAAAGCTTGTTCCCAGCTGTGATGCCATCCATGAGTGAGATAAAAAAGCTCCAGAAAGAGCTCAGACCCTGAAATAAAGAGTTATGGAGAGAGCCTCACAGCACTCAGAAGCACAGATCCCCACCTCCTCTCTGTGTCGGGGAGTAAAGGATCCCACTGTGGAGCATACTGAGAAAAAAAGACCATTATTCACTGTTAGCCACATTAGCATTTTCACCATAGGATCTAATATAAAGCTGTTAGCATCAGACTCTACTGCGTCTCTCTGCTCTTCTGTCTGAATGTGAGTGAGTTATTCACACACAGATCATACACAAGCTTCAGTCATCATCTTGTTTCACTCCTGTGTTGTTGTAAGTGTGTAAGAGACGACAGACACCAGCCCCGTACTCCTCCGTCTCAGTCTCCACGCCGCAGCAAAGTCGTCTCCCTACATCCTCCATAGTTCAAAGTGTAGGTCATAAAATAACGGTTAGTGCGCTCACGGTGTGTTTCTTTGTCAATTATATTTTTTAAGGATCTGTAAGGGTCACATTACCCTGTGGAATTAGTTTCAAATCTAAAGCACTGTCTGAGTGCTGTATTATTAGTTTATTATCTGTGATGTGCACTATGTAGGGAGCATAGCACTACTTTGGGACATGGCCAGTGAGTGTGAGTTTTAAAAATGTGAGTGCACGAGAGGGTAGGGTCAGGACGGCCCACACACTCACCCACACAGCTGCTGTTTTTGGTCTGATTTATCTGTGATGTGGTGCGGTCGGTGGTCTTATGAATGTGTGTGTGTGTGTGTGTGTGTGTGTGTGTGTGTATGTCCTTCATGCTGCGAGCTTGTTGATGGAATACTGGTCCCGTGAGGACCGGAGCTCAGCTGGAGCCCCGTCACATTAGACACACACGTCACTCAACTCAGCGACTTCATTTCTATACTCTTCAGCATCTCCACCTCACCTGCTGACACACACACACACACACACAGACACACACACACCTGCCCTACATAGAAACACTGCAGGAATTCTGACAAAAAGTTTGGGATGGTGATGTCAGGACACAGGGATCAGACACAACCCACATTACCCATTATCCACCGATCAGCCAAAACATTAAAACCACCTCATTGTACAATTACAGACTGTGGCCCGGCTGTTGCTCTGCATACTTCGTTAGCCCCGCTGGACCCCCACAGAGCAGGTGTGATGTGGTGGTGGATCATTCTCAGCGCTGCAGTGACACTGACGTGGTGGTGGTGTGTTGGTGTGTGTTGTGCTGGTGTAGAGTGGATCAGACACAGCAGGGCTGCTGGAGTTTTTAAACCCTTGGTCTGTCCCAAAACCTAGTGAGCTGCCAAAGTAGACACTGACTCTACAGGAATAGAGTACTGTCCAACATCTGTCCTTAGGACGGAGATTATTGAGACGATGTAGTTAGAGAGTGATGATGTCACAGCGTGCTCCCGCCCACTGCTCAGGACCGGTGTTCACTTCCCTCTGCGGCTAGCGTCACCTCAGCATTTCAGCTCTGGACTTATTTATCGTGATTTTCATCATTCAATTATAGGCAGGAATTGGGCTTGTGTTGCATTATGGGATTGCCGTCACGGCTGAAAATGGTTCGATGCCACCTTAATGTAGCTCAGTAGGCAGCGTATTTAAGGTGTCTAATGTGTTGGAAGTGTGCACACACTGACTTAACGCTGAGCTGTCCCGATTCTTAGACACCTTAAATACGGTGCCTACTGAGATATCTTAATCTGATCAAATATTAAGGCAGCATTGAACATTCCTCAGCCACGGAGGCAATCCCATAATGCAACACAAGCACAACTCCTGTCTATTTCACTCTTCTTCCAGAGCAAAAATAGTTCAAATGGAGATAAAAGCAGGAAGACAGCTGTCTACGGAGTCACTGCCTACTTAGGGAGCTCACTAGGTTTTGGGACAGACCCCCTGTGTCCACTCTCTGTCCACTCTGTGAGACACTCCTCCCTCATTGGTCCACCTTGTAGATGTGAAGTCAGAGACAGTAGCTGCTCAGTGTGTTTGAGTTCTTAGGAATCCTCAGGTGGTCGCTGTAGAAGTGAGAACTCCTGAGGTTTGGGGAAACATGAGATGAGACTTTAAAACCTGTGTGTATCACTTTGTCCACGTTGCTTTGGAGCTGTGGACACAATGAGGACACTCCCTGAGACGATCCGTCCATTTTCTGTCACTCACAGTGTTCATAGAAAAGTGTGTGGCAGCAGCCAATCAGAAGCGAGATGACAGTGACAAAGACGAAGAGTGGGCCTCGCTCCGTCTGTTCCCTCCGCGGTGATTGGACGAGAAAAAAATAATAATGTAACGACATAAAAATCCACCTCACAGATCAATCATTCATTCATTCATCTTCTGCACACACTCACCCTGTCTCTCTCACACACACACACACACACACACTCACCCAATCACTCACACACTCACCCAATCAGTCGCTCACACAATCACCCCGTCACTCACCCAATCACTCCATACACTCACCCTGTCACTCACACACTCACCCTGTCACAGAGACGGTGCTGTAGTGTTATTGTTAAGGGTGTGTGTTTTTTCTGTGTTTACCAACGTGAGGGAAACCCCTTCAGGTTTAAATTAGACATTTCCCTCGGCTCTTTACGGATTAACGGAACACGTTTTCAAACGCGGCACACGTCTGTGTTTACGTTATCCTCTACGCGTCTGAGGACACTTTAATTCACACAGAAAGAGTCCAGTCGCAGATGCACACAGACATATGGGCAGCTTATTGTAGTGGTAATGGATACTGTGTGTGTGTGTGTGTGTGTGTGTGTGTTGTTTATATGAAACAGATTGTATATTAAAGCTCCCACCCACACACACACACACACACACACACACACACAGCTTCCCCCCTTATACACACACACACACACACACACACACACACACCTTTAAAATAAATCACAGCATGGCACCTAAGAAAAAAGTCTTACACCATTAATCACCACCAAGAGAAACAACAGATCATCTACAGAACAGAGAGAGAGAGAGAGAACAGAGAGAGAGAGAGAGAACACACACACAGAGAGAGAGAGAAAGAGAGAGAGAGAGAGAACAGAGAGAGAACAGAGAGAGAGAGAACACACACAGAGAGAGAGAGAGAGAGAACAGAGAGAGAGAGAGAACAGAGAGAGAACAGAGAGAGAGAACACACACACACAAAGAGAGAGAGAGAGAACAGAGAGAGAGAGAGAACAGAGAGAGAGAGAGAGAACAGAGAGAGAACAGAGAGAGAAAACAGAGAGAGAACAGAGAGAGAGAGAGAACTGAGAGAGAGAGAGAGAGAGAGAGAGAGAGAGAGAGAGACACCCCCTTTCTCTTTTTCACTCTATCCTTTCTCATGTTTTCTTTCTGTGGGTTTTCTCCAGAGTCTCTGAGCGTACCGATGAGAAGCCTCTGCTCCGTGGCTTTGAGAGGGTACAGATGAGGCGGACCGGGAATGTCCTCTGGAGAAGCAGCAGGCCTTTCCGGACCCAGGATCCTCTCCCCGGTGGTGTGGGAACTCCCGGGACCCGGGGTTCTTTATTTGCTCTGTTCCCACTGTGAGGGGAGGGGTCCACGCCTGACCCCAGGGCTCTGTCCCGTTCACAACCTGAAAGAAGTCTTTAAGACAACGTCCGCTCTGTAAACTTCACTCAGAGGAATGACAGACTCTCGCTGGCTGACGACAAGAAAGACGCAGGAAGCGATGACGTCTTTAAGAAGAACTTTTCCAGGCGGAATTCCGCAAGGTCTCTCTCGGAACGTCGAAAACTTCCCTTAAAAAAAGCTTTGACAGGTGCAATCTGCAGGAGGCGCTGTTCTGAGACACGGCGTATGATTTCTTATTAACCGCACGCAGTCGGTCGTATCGGCCCCTGTCTAGAGAGAGAGAGAGACAGAGACAGAGAGAGAGACAGAGAGAGAGAGAGGGAGAGAGAGAGAGAGAGAGAGAATGAAAGGATGAGTCTGCAGAGAAGAGATAACACTGCCATGAAGACATTACAGAGGCACAGTTATTCATATTCACACACTCATACAGTCACTCACACACATTCACCCAGTTACTCAAACACTCACCCAATCACTCACTGAGTCACTCAAAAACTCAGTCATTCACACACTCACCCAGTCAGACACACACTCACCCAATCACTCACACACTCACCCAGTCACTCAAACACTCACCCAATCACTCACACACTCACCCAGTCACTCACACACTCACCCGATCACTCACCAAGTCACTCAAAAACTCACACAGTCATTCACACACTCACCCAGTCAGACACACACTCACACACTCACCCGATCACTCACCGAGTCACTCAAAAACTCACAGTCATTCACGCACTCACCCAGTCAGACACACACTCAGCCAATCACTCACCCAGTCATTCACACGCTGTCATTCATACATTCACCCAACCACTCACACCCAATCATTCACACACTCACCCAGTCACTCACACACTCACCCAATCATTCACACACTGTCATTCATACATTCACCCAATCACTCACACCCAATCATTCACACACTCACCCAATCACTCACACACTCACTCAGTCACTCACCCAGTCACTCACCCAGTCACTCAAACACTCACCCAGTCATTCACACACTCACCCATTCACTCACACACCCAGTCACTCACACACTCACCCAGTCACTCACACACTCACCCACACACTCACTCAGTCACTCAAATACTCACACAGTAATTCACACACTCACCCAGTCACTCACACACACCCAGTCACACACACATACACCCAGTCACACACACACTCACCCAGTCAATCACTTTCACCCAAGCACTCACACACACTCCTGAGCCAATGGCTGCACATGTGGGTGGAGTTTAAGCAGAAACAGAGAATATGCTGCGCCCCCTACTGACCAAACTATACCCAGTTAATCTGAGGGCGGAGCTGAGAGTGGAGGAAATAAACAGAGGGGTAAACGGAGCGTGCTGATTGGTTAGAGACAGGAGAATGATATGATGGTGTAAACAGTGTGTTACTGCAGTGGATTACAGGCTCCACCCACTGTGTTTAAGGGTGGAGTTTGTGGGCGGAGTCACACATTTATATTAGTTTACAAGGAAAATAACTCCACTTTGACTCCCCTTACTCTTCCCTCCTCTCTCTCTCTCTTACTTTTCCTTTGCACTGAGCCCCTCGTCCTCTTTCTTTCCCTCTGTTATAAACAACCCCCCCATCCTTTGACTAACCAAGACGAGGAGGCAGCTCCTTTCACAGTTGCTAGGCAACAAACACCTCTCTCTCCCTCTCTCTTGTCTTCAATCGCTGACAGTGGAGAGAGCGGGCGAGCGAGAGGAGTTAACCTTCGGGGACTACAGTAGCGCGAGAGAGAGAGAGAGAGAGAGAGCGAGAGAGAGAGAGAGAGAGGGAGAACCCCACCATTACACCCCTACTCCATTTAGAAATCCAGCAGAGTTACCCTCTTCTTCCTCTTTCTTTTCATCTTTGTTTCTCTACTAAACAATTGAGCTGTGAGGCTAATGTAGCTAACAATCAATTGAAGCTTATGGACATTGATTAGCATCTCTCTCTCACACACACACACACACACATACACTCACAAAACATACAGTGTGAAACACAGTGTGTAAAGGAAGATTAAAACTTGAAACACGTCTTTATCATCCAACCTGTGGCAGGTGGTCTCCAGGATGTGGGGGGGTCCCTGGTTTGAGCCGCAGGGTTGCCACAGCCATCCGTAACCTACCTACAGTTAAGGACATGGCACAGTGGTCACAGTATGACAGTATGTCCACATCACAAATATCGAATCAAGCAGTGACCAATCAGACACCAGCAGGAGATGTCTCCTCCCATGGACCAAGGGCTAGGGCGACATCAAACGGAGGGTTAATCACCAGACGCTGCGCAGGGTTCTATACAGCACCAAAAATGGTTCCTCTGTATAGAACCATCTATAGCACATTCTCCATCAGTCTGAAGAACCCTTATACATTTCCTTTAATAAAGAACCCTTGTAGAACCATCATTTTTAAGTTTGTAGAGGGTTCTATATGGCACCAAAAAGGGTTCCTCTACTGTAACAAGCTTGACATTGTAACAATAGCAGAACCCTATTTAGCGCCGTATAGAACCCTTTTATAAACTACAGAGAACCATCTACAGCACATTCTCCTTCATTCACGATGCAAAGTACCCTTTAATCCTGCAGAAGTGTTCAGGCTTCTATATAGAACCATTTTCTTTAATGAGTCCTTCTAGAACCACCATAATATGTGTGTATGCGGCACCAAAAAGGGTTCTTCTATTGTTACAATGGTGGCGCATAGAACTTAAAGGTGCGATTTTAGAACCATGTGTAGCATGTTCTCCATCAATCTGAAGAACCCTTTAATCATGCGAAAATTCTTGAAGCGTTCAGGGTTCTATACAGAACCATTTTCTGTGAAGAACTCTCGTATAACCATAATTTATAGGTGTGTATAGGGTTAAAATCAAGAAACAGGACTGGGCCTTAGTGTCCTCCTCCAAGCGTGTTGAGCTCCAGTGACACTGTGCTGACTCCACTCATACAGACGGTGTAAGGACGTGTCTGGGTGAGTTGTGGGACCCTCTGTGGGACTCTCTCCTGGAGAATAATGAGGAGACGCAGTTGTCCAGTTGTCCCCTCGTCTCCAGCACTGGGCAGAGAGCCCAGGTCTAAACGCTGGGGACGTAAACGACGTTTGACACGTGTTAAGAAGCCCCCAGTTATTGGTGGCGAGGGCTGTGTGGAGCGAATCAAAACAGCCGTGGCCTTCCCTCCGGCCCCACATCTTTAATTCATGACTGCGGTGGACTCTGCATGTCCTGCTTGGACCTTTATCTTTTTTATTCCGGGAGTTTTGGGGGACCACCCACGCAGCCGCGGCCAGAACTTGACTCTACTCCAATCTGCAAGATGCTACTATTGCAGTCAAATCGTGCAGGGATTTTCCGGACAGTGGATAGAGGTGGGAAACCGGAATGGTGGAAATTCCACAACCCACTTTTTACCCAGTAAGCCCACCAATTAACTCACCTCTAGTGCCCCCCACTGGAGACAGGGTGGGGGTGGGGGTGGGGGGTGTTTGTGCTCCTCTCAATCACACCATGCCACCAAGCAGAGAGAGAGAGAGGTCTCACTTTTCCACAGCTCAGCACACTTGGAGGAGAATGCTAACAGTGTGAAGTAGTGGGGGGGGGGAGAAAAGACCATCATAAAACATCGCGGTTGCCAAATAACACCTTATTAATCCTCATAATTCAGTAATGTAACATTTTGACAATTCACCAAATTATACTCACTCTATGGTTCTATACTTTCCAGACCAGAGGGTTCTAGATAAATAGTTCTGCGCTTAACAGAACCCACTCTCTGTGGATCTCCTGAGCTCATTAAAGCCTTATTTAGAGGTTTACAGTGAGGGCTATTGTGTTTGTAAAGGGATAAGGGAGGCAGCTGGCCCTCCTCCACTCCTCAGTCCCTCTGCTACGGTATTTTATGTCCTCACAACCTCAGGATCCTTCAATCCTCTATAATTCTGAGAGCAGAGACACGGGAATCTTCAACATGCAGGAGAACCGGTCATGGACAATAGCTTGTCTAGTTTTTCTTTGGTATATTTCAAGGAATCACTGAATGGACGCTGACAATGTTGAGTTAGCGAACGCTTCCATCTCCAGTTTTGCTGATGTATTTAAATGAGAAAAGACCAAGTGACTGATGTTTAAACCTTTAGAAGGTTCTTCAAGCTTGCGTTTCTAAAACAAAATGGTCGTTTTGGAGACAAAAGTGGAATCTTTTGTAGCACCTTCATATTTTAGAGCGTACCTCAGCCTTTCTCAGGTTCATCTCAGTGTTTTTCTGTTTGGTGTCTGTCTCTCGTACCTAATTCTGTCGTTCTAGTCTCTGCCTTAATGTGATCTGTTTGGTATTCGTTTTATTTTACGGTCATTTTTGTGTACGTCAGTGTATTTTCTCCTGGTCTTTTGTTCTCTTTCTGTTGGTTGACACAAGTGAAAAACTTTTCTGTTCTCGTGTCTGTGATTGAGCTCTAAATCTCGACGAAGGTGTCTCTCATTGAAGTGCTGATCTACACCTGCCGAGATTCACTGCAGCTGCAGGGTCTGATGGTGCTGTGAGGTTGGGATTTGGTTTCTGTTTATTTTGAGAGTGAGAGAGAGAGAGAGAGAGAGAGAGAGAGAGAGAGAGAGAGAGAGAGATAGATAGAGAGATAGATAGAGAGAGAGAGGGCATCACCAGTCATCGATGAAGCCAAAGACAAATTGTCCAGAAATGGATACTAACGAGTCTAATCCATTAAATTTAATGTGTAAAGCTCATTCCTTGGTTTCCAGTTCCTCCCTGAGCACCTCCCCGTCCTGCTGAGTCACTGGGTGCGAGCGGCTTGGAGAACGTGACCAAATGAAAGAGCAAGGCCTCAGGGTCCAAGCACCGATCCAAGAGGCTTTGGACTCGATTGTCCGGCTTGTTGGACTAAGCCTTTTTAGCGGGTCATCGGGGATGTGCTAATTCCGCTGATGGCTTTTTATTTTATAACAGTGACCACATAAAGACCCTCCAACAGGGGCAGAGATGCTGGACCTAAAAAAACCCCCACAACACTCAACAACCACAGCAGGATAAAAGCCAGGAGTTCGCCTCGCTTCTCCTTTTGAGGACGTCCAAATGCATCAGATCAGCTCCAGGCCAACGGCCGCTTCGCAGGAGAGCACCGGCTGCTGTTTTCCTGCCTCTCTTCCTTTCTTTCTGCTCACGAACGAAGGAACGCAGTTTTAAACCCTTTCTATCCATCCTCCCACCCTCCGAACCGTTCACAGATCGGCGCCCACATGTTGTCTCTGTCTCGCAGACGTTTGAGGAGGATTATGCCCTGATCTCACTTTATGAAATATGCAAAACGACAGCGGGGACGGCCTTTAAATAACACCCGGGCCGCTAAAAATAAACAGGGTTGTGTCCTGTGCTATAATTAGAGCCTGTGGCCTGAGACGCACCAGTGGCCTTGATTCAGAAATGCACACCGTACCTTTAACCAGCAGCACTCAGAGTGGGGAAGAAAAGGAAACAAAGAGAAGTAAAAGGAGGAAAAAAGAGAAGAAAATGAAGGATAAAAATAAGTTAAAAAATGAAGAAAATGGAGAAAAAATGAAAAAGGAGAAAAATAATAAGATAAAGATGAAAACAAAATGGAGAAGACAATAAAAAATGAAAAGGACAAAAAAAGAACAAAAGGCAAATAAGGAAAAAAAGAAAAACGAGAAGAAACAAAAGCACAGGAGAAAATAGTAGAAAAAAGAGTACAAATATGATAAAAAAGTACAAAATGATAAAGAAAAGAGGAAGGAGGAATAGAAGAAGAAAAAGAGAAGAAGAAAATAACAAAGTGGAGGTGGTACCCAAAAGGGGGCGCTGTCCCTGTGCTCTGTGTGGATTCCAATGCCTGGGTGCAATGATAGGAACAGGGCTTTTGCCCTTTGGTGGACTCTGGGGTACGGTCCCCTGTGTAGAGCTCCTGCACGGCTGCTTTAAAGTGTCCCATTCAATAGAAGAGGTGTCCACAGGGGCCAGGACACATCCTGTGTGTCTATGTGTCCCTGAGAGCCTTGGGGACAAAGGGAGGTCAGGAAATGGTCAAGTGTTTGAACATTGTGAAGCAAGTGTTGATGCTAATTGATGAGCATCATCTGCATTAGCTTCCACTGCTTGTTAACCACATTAGCCCCTAAGCGCTAAACCAGAGACAAACCAGCGTCCACTCGAGCAGGACAAACCCGAACGGACGCAAGGCTTCTTGGACGTGATCTGGTCTCCAGCAGCCACCCACGCCCTCGCAGTGACCGCAGGGTTGAACTTGGGCGAGGACGCTAATAAACATGTGGTTGAGAATAAAACAGCAATGCTAATAGTCAAGCAGGAAGCTCATAACATCCATATCCCTTCCCAGGTGACTCCGGAATGCTCTTCCTTTACCTCAGACGGCTGGACGTATGAGATTTCTTCTCGCTGGGTGTGAAGCTCAAACAAACCAATTAAGAAAGATACGTTTACTGTTGGTGGAACAACACGGAGAGTCCCCAGACATCCAATTAGAGCTGAGCTTAGACGCCCTCGGACCCGGAATGCTAAGCCGGAAGAGCGGCCGATGCCATGGCAACAATGTAGGGATTGTGAGAGCCGGTGTGTGTTGGAAAATGTTGGGATATCCTCTGTACAAAGCTGGGAATATGATTCAATGAAAATTACGTAACGAGACTCAGTAGATTAGATGTTCCACCTTGTTCTCTGGAATCAATACTATTCCCTGTGCTCAGGAACAACATTCCCGTTAGATTTCCTTGTTCTCTGCAGTTCCATCCACTCCTGCTTGTATGTTTAAGGCTGTGGACTGCAAACCAAGTGAGTTTTTTCAATTCTTCTCCGTTCTCAGAATCAGAATCAGAATCTCTTTATTTCGCCAGGTATGTTAAACATACTAGGAATTTGTCTTGGTGACAGCAACACATCTATGACATGTAACACGTACACAGACTGTTAACAAAAACTCTAAAAGAGGTACAATAAACAATAAATAGACTAAAAAAATACAGTTAAGTACTAGAAAAAAAAAGAGCGTTAAGACATAAATTAGATAACATAAAATATAAAATCTATACTGTACAGATATGAGTATAAATATAAATATTTCCAGATATTCCTAAAGTAGGTTATATTATATATTGTTGTAGAAGTACAGAAATAGAACTTCTGTACAGCTGTGCAAAATAGCATAGTGCAAGTGAGTAAAGTGTCCTGTTCAGTGCAGTTATGTCCAGTCGGTTTAGTTCAGTGGTTTGGAGACTCAGAGGTGTTCACTGTGGTTGAGGAGAGCTACAGCTCTAGGAAAGAAGCTGTTAGCATGTCGTGTTGTGCTGGTTTTGATGATCCTTAGTCTTCTACCAGAAGGGAGAGTCTGGAAGAGGTGATGTCCAGGATGTGAGGGGTCAAGCATAATTTTGCGAGCGCGTTTCCTCACCCTGCTGGTGTGGATCTCCTGAAGCGTTGGCAGGTTACATCCAATGATCTTCTCTGCTGATCTGATGATGCGCTGGAGCCTGGCTCTTTCTTGTGAGGTAGAGGAACCAAACCAGGTGGTTATGGATGAGGTGATGATGGACTCGATGATCGGTGTGTAGAACTGGATCATCAGGGTCTGTTGCAGGTCAAATTTCTTGAGCTGTCTCAAGAAGAACATTCTCTGCTGAGCTTTCTTGGTGATGGAGACGGTGTTCCTCTCCCACTTCAGGTCCCTGGATATGGTGGTGCCCAGGAACTTGAGTGACTCTACAGTGGAAACTGCGGTGCCCTTGATGTAGAGGGGGGATACAGGGGGTGGGTTGCGTCGTAAATCCACCACCATCTCTACAGTCTTGTCTGTGTTCAGCAGCAAGTGGTTGTCACTGCACCAGGACACCAGCTTACCAACCTCCTTTCTGTAAGCAGACTCATCACCATTGGCTATGAGGCCCACCAGAGTGGAATCATCTGCAAACTTCAGGAGCTTTACAGCGGGTTCCTTGGAGACACAGTCGTTGGTGTAAAGGCTAAAGAGAAGGGGTGAAAGAACACACCCTTGTGGAACTCCAGTACTGAGTGTTCGAAGGTCTGAGGTGTGTTTCCCAAGCCGCACATACTGTCTTCTGTCTGTGAGGAAGTTTGCAATCCACTGACACATGGAGTCCGGCACTGACAGCTGGGACAGTTTGCTTTGAAGTAGCTGCGGCACAACGGTGTTGAAAGCCGAGCTAAAGTCGACAAACAGAACCCGAGCGTAGGTTCCAGAGCTGTCCAGATGCTGAAGGATGAAGTGGAGAGTTAGGTTGACCACATCATCAACAGATCTGTTTGCTCTGTATGCAAACTGCAGGGGGTCCAGCAGGGGGTCTGTAATGGTCTTTAGGTGGGCTAAGACCAGGCGTTCAAAGACCTTCATGACCACAGATGTCAGGGCGACAGGTCTGTAATCATTAAATCCAGTGATGGTGGATTTCTTTGGGACTGGAATGATGGTGGAGGTCTTGAAGCAGGCTGGAACACAACGGAGCTCCAGTGATCTGTTGAAGATGCTGGTGAAGACTGGTGCTAGTTGGTCACAGCAGTGTTTTAGGATGGATGGAGAAACTGAATCAGGTCCCGGGGCTTTCTTCACCTTCTGTCTGCTGAAGAGTCTGTGGACGTCCTGCAGGCTGATGGTGAGACAAGCTGGGGGTGGAAGTGTGAGAGCCAGTGTGGGGGAGGAGGGGGGTTGATGATGGGGTGAGAGAGTCTGCTGATTGTCTATTGTTTGAAATCTGCAGAAGAACTCTTCAGAAGAACGATTCAGATCGTTGGTTCTCCTGGACATTCAGAGTGCTTCAGACATATCAGTGCCGGATTGTTCCTGGTGTGAGGGTGGGAATGCTGTCTGTCAGGAAACAGGCGTGTTTACAAGGCCGGGAATAGAGTCATCAATGGAAAAGCTCTCACTCCGGGAAGTGTCCACAAGCGGCGGTTTGAGTGAGTTTTTCTAACTGAACCGGTCTCTCTGTGGTGACCTCGGCAGCCGAACGGCTGCAATCAATCCGGTACAGAAAAACACCGGCACTCCGTTATCAAAGAGAAAGTGCGAGGAGAAAAGAAAGGCCGTGGCGGCGAGTGTGAGATCAGAGGAGAGTGAGGCTCGGCCGTTACTGACGCAGATAAAAGGGAATCATCTCCCGAGTCGAACGGAGATAAGACGCCGCTGACTCCATGGCTTTGATCCGGCTGCAGCTTTTCCCCAACGACGTGCTTTCTCTCTTCATCCACCATCACCATCATCACTATCACCCTTCACAATCGGCAACACCCACCCGGCCCCCCATCAACACCTCACCCCCCTCCCATCAACATCACACCCCCACAACCACTGTTCTTAAAGGAGAGACTTCAGAACAAACAGATGCATACATCATACAAACAACATCATCCTCCATCAAACACAAACACCATCAAAGCACTGACATCATCATCATCATCATCATCATCCAATAGACACCAAGGAACCTAAGGAACATGACATCATCCTACATCAAAAACCAACACAAACGTCATCAAACAGCATTCTCCATCAAGCACCACCATTTTTGCTTATGTGTTCAAACATAAACAAATAAACTACATCAAATAAAAAGAAACTGCATCAAACACAGACTCCATCAAACAAACAAACATCAGCTTCATCAAACACAGACTTCCTCAAATAAACATCAGCTTCATTAAACACACCATAAAACAAACATCAGCTTCATCAAACACACACTTCCTCAAACAAACATCAGCTTCATCAAACACACACTTCGTCAAACAAACATCAGTTTCATCAAACACAGAATTCATAAAACAAACACACATCAGCTTCATCAATCACAGACTTCATAAAACAAACAAACATCAGCTTCATCAAACACAGACTTCCTCAAACAAACATCAGCTTCATCAAACACAGACTTCATAAAACGAACACACATCAGCTTCATCAAACACAGACTTCATAAAGCAAACAAACATTAGCTTCATCAAACACTGACTTCATAAATCAAACAAACATCAGCTTCATCAATCACAGACTTCATAAAACAAACAAACATCAGCTTCATCAAACACAGACTTCATAAAACGAACACACATCAGCTTCATCAAACACAGACTTCCTCAAACAAACATCAGCTTCATCAAACACAGACTTCCTCAAACAAACATCAGCTACATCAAACACAGACTTCATAAAACAAACAAACATCAGCTTCATCAAACACAGACTTCCTCAAACAAACATCAGCTACATCAAACACAGACTTCATAAAACAAAAAACATCAGCTTCATCAAACACAGACTTCATAAAACAAACATCAGCTTCATCAAACACAGACTTCTTCAAACAAGCATCAGCTTCATCAAACACAGACTTCATTAAACAAACATCAGCTTCATCAAACACAGACTTCATAAAACAAACAAACATCAGCTTCATCAAACACAGACTTCCTTAAACAAACATAAGACTCATCAAACACAGACTTCATAAAACAAACATCAGCTTCATCAAACACAGACTTCATAAAACAAACAAACATCAGCTTCATCAAACACAGACTTCCTTAAACAAACATAAGACTCATCAAACACAGACTTCATAAAACAAACAAACATCAGCTTCATCAAACACAGACTTCATAAAACAAACAAACATCAGCTTCATCAAACACAGAACTTCATAAAACATACATCAGTTTCATCAAACACAGACTTCATAAAGCAAACATCAGCTTCATCAAACACAGACTTCATAAAGCAAACATCAGCTTCATCAAACACAGACTTCATAAAGCAAACATCAGCTTCATCAAACACAGACTTCATCAAACAAACATCAGCTTCATCAAACACACACTTCCTTAAGCAAACATCAGCTTCATCAAACACAGACTTCATAAAGCAAACATCAGCTTAATCAAACACAGACTTCATCAAACAAACATCAGCTTCATCAAACACAGACTTCCTCAAGCAAACATCAGCTTCATCAAACACACACTTCTTTAAGCAAACATCAGCTTCATCAAACACAGACTTCATAAAGCAAACATCAGCTTCATCAAACACAGACTTCATCAAACAAACATCAGCTTCATCAAACACAGACTTCCTCAAGCAAACATCAGCTTCATCAAACACAGACTTCATAAAACAAACATCAGTTTCATCAAACACAGACTTCATAAAGCAAACATCAGCTTCATCAAACATAGACTTCATAAAGCAAACATCAGCTTCATCAAACACAGACTTCATAAAACAAACATCAGCTTCATCAAACACAGACTTCCTCAAGCAAACATCAGCTTCATCAAACACAGACTTCATCAAACAAACATCAGCTTCATCAAACACACACTTCCTTAAGCAAACATCAGCTTCATCAAACACAGACTTCATAAAGCAAACATCAGCTTCATCAAACACAGACTTCATCAAACAAACATCAGCTTCATCAAACACAGACTTCCTCAAGCAAACAACAGCTTCATCAAACACAGACTTCATAAAACAAACATCAGTTTCATCAAATACAGACTTCCTTAAGCAAACATCAGCTTCATCAAACACAGACTTCATAAAGCAAACATCAGCTTCATCAAACACAGACTTCATAAAACAAACATCAGCTTCATCAAACACAGACTTCATCAAACAAACATCAGCTTCATCAAACACACACTTCCTTAAGCAAACATCAGCTTCATCAAACACAGACTTCATAAAGCAAACATCAGCTTCATCAAACACAGATTTCATCAAACAAACATCAGCTTCATCAAACACACACTTCCTCAAGCAAACATCAGCTTCATCAAACACAGACTTCATAAAACAAACATCAGCTTCATCAAACACAGACTTCATCAAACAAACTCAGACTTTATCAAACAAACACAGACTTCATCCAATATCAGCTTCATCAAAGAAAACTTTCAAACAAACAAACAAAAATACTGTAAAGATAAACTTATCTTAAATCACAAAACAAACACAAACATAATCAAACAAATGCTAACTTCATCAAACAAACACTAACTTCAGCGAACACTATTGTCAAATGAGCCACCTCGGTCCCAGCTGAGTAAAGAGTTCGTATTGCACCTGTTTTTGCCTCTCTGTGTTCTTTAGCTTGTATTCCTACACTTAAGGGCATGGCCATCCCGGTCCTCAGGGTTGGATCTCCAGGAGTCAGGTGTTCCTCTGAGTCCAGGGGACTGGGTTTGGGGCTGACCACTAGTGACAATTCCAACAAGCTCCAATTTATCAGAGGCATTTGGACATTACCTGCTGGAGGACTGTGAAGACCCCGCAGTGACCCAGAGCTCAGGTGTGGTGTGTGTGGTGTTTACTGTGGTTGTGTGCGACTGTTAAACACTGGTGTTTGTCAGTGTGTGTTTGGAAGCTCAGTCTATCTGTCTCTGTGAACATGTCCATTCGTTTCCTGTTGTCCCTTGGAGATGCTGGTGTGTGAGACACTCTCTTTTCTCGTCTCCGAGGGCGACGGCAGACGTGAACAATGCCGTAAAATAAAAAAGAATCTGCGTCTAATCCTTCCTGCTTCATTCGTCTGACAGGTCTCTCTTCTTCTGGAGACGCTTTCTGTGGGAGTCTGTCATCTGTCGTCTCCTCAGGCAGAAAAAGGAAGACGAGGACAACACAGGGACGAGGAGGACGTCTCCGGATTCTGCTCGTGTTCCACACATTGGCTGACCATGGGATGTGCTCTGTCTGTAAACACATCCTTACACAGCATCATCTAAACCTCGCTGGCCAATCAGAGGGTCAGAGATTCAGTAAGTGTTCTCTATCCCTCCAGGGAACACAGTTCCACTGTTCCCCCTCACAGGGCTGCAGGGTCACTTAGTCCTCTAGCACATGCTTGGCATTGGGTATGGTGACCTTGGTATGAGTTAAAATACATTTTGGTAACCATAGCAACAGCAAAAACCCACAACAAACACCATAACAACCATCTAGTAACACCAAATCAACTGCTTGGGTAAGCATAGCAACAACTGAAAACCTCTACAAACATCATAGCATCCATTTTGATAGTCATAGCAACAACCAAAAATTACTATGAACAGCGTAGCAGCCATCTAGTAATTGCATTGCAACCACTTTGGTAAACATAGTAACAAGCAAAAACCACAAGGAACACCTTAGCAATCATCTAGCAACATCATAACAACCACTTGAGTAACCATAGCAACAACTGTGCAAACCCTGGCAACCAGCCCACATGTTGGTGACAACATATAAGACTAGCAATTGCTACTAATGTCATAGCAACCAAACCATCTAGTAAACAATTACTAAACACCTTAGCAACCACCTAGAAACATCCTAGTAAACAATTAGAAAACCTGGAAACCACTTCAAACACCATTTGGAACACAATAGTAACTGTCTTATGACACTCTCGCAAACACCTTTAAAACATAGCAACTTATAGGAACAACATAGCAACCACCTAGTCACACACTAGAAAACAAAAATAAAACAACAACCACTTGAAACACCAGAGCAACCCTCTAATAAAACAGTTTTTAACACATAAAAACATAGAAACCACTTAGACCAGCATAGCAACCACCTAAAAATTCTAGCAAATACATGGTACACCATACCAACCATCTAGTAACCACTCTAACAAATACCTAAAAACCCAGCAGCCACAGATTTTCAAATTACAAACACATAAAAACCTAGTGCCTACCTGAAGCACCATGGCAACCAATCTAGTTCTGAACTAAACATTACCAGTGTGTCCTTCATGGGAAATTAGTTTATTTAGAGGAGCCTGAGCAAAACAGGCTGTAATTGAAATGTCCAGTTGCTGTCCCTTAATTAGCACAAACAACAAAATAAAGCAGAACGAATGAAAATGGAGAGAACACGATGGAGTCCAGCCGATGGACGAGTGGATCCTCTGAGATAACAATGTCTGGGGAATTACGGACGTGTTCTCGGCACGAGGTGGGCTTGTGTGTTCCGGCGCTTAGATCTCCGACTGCCGGCCGAGGCAGAGAAGCGTTATCAGTCAAACACAGGACGGTCTGCTGCTCTCGCTGAGACAGATTAGATTCTTTACTTCAGACTGACAGCGTTAAAGCGGGAAAGCGCTAGGACCTGCTCCAGCAGCGTCCACTGTGTGGACACAAATGTCCAGACTCCTGCGTGTCCACTCCATACACTGGGACACTGCAGTGAGCATCTGATGACCATTAGGGAGGATTCATTCTGGATGTCAAAGGTAGAGGATGGAGTTCCTACACTCCAGAGAACACCTCAGTTCCAGGCCAGTGCTGCCTTTCGGATGATTAGCAGTGAGCATCATGACCTTAGACTTATGTGCAGCTACTCTAGAGCCTCCCTTATTTATGAGAAACATCTCTCTCTCTCTCTCTCTCTCTCACTCTCTCTCTCTCTCTCTCTCTCACACACACACACACACACTATTTACTCCCCACTCTCCTTACATCTTATTCTCTCTCCTTTTGTCTCTCTTTGTATTCCTCTCTCCACATTACTCCTTCTTGCCCTCTCCCTCTCTCCCTCTCTACATATCCCTCCATCTCTCTGCCTACTCCCTCTCCCTTTTTCACTCTTTCTAAATTCCTCACTGCGATTCCTTGAGTATCCTCCATCTGTGCTCCTTTCTGTATTAATTATGCAGAATAAGTTTTGTAATAATTACCCACAATGTACATTGTGTCCTAACACGCTGCCCCTGTGACTCCACTGACACCTCCATAATCACCACCTTCTGTTTATTTATTTACATATTCTGGATAATACACACTAGCCGCTTTATCAAAAACACCCCCTTCTACTGACACACACTGGCCACTTTATAAGAAACACCCCCCTCTACTGACACCCACAGGCCACTTTATCAGAAACACCCTCCTCTACTGACACTCACTGGTCACTTTATCAGAAACACCCCCCTTCTACTGACACTCACTGGCCACTTTATCAGAAACACCCTCCTTCTACTGACACTCATTGGCCACTTTATCAGAAACACCAGCTGTAACAGTCCAGGGTGTGTGATGTTTGTGGTGATGTCAGTGTAAATGTTAAGTTGTGTGAGTTGTCCAAAATGACCTGGAGAAGGGCGGATGACTCTCAAACTGTGCATGGACAGATGGGCTTCCTGTCTCTAATTGCCCTCACCGGCGGAAATGAGTCTTAAGTGTCCCTGAAAGACCTACATCCCACTCCACTGCTGTCCATATGGCCAAAGAAGTGTTAACCTCGGAAAAACAAATTCCAAACTGACCCTTCGGAAGTTGTTCCAGCCAAAACTAGCACATCCAAACGAGTCTTTAACTTTGGAGAGAACAGGACGTAAGCCTCCGAGCCAGGGACGCTCAAAGAGACGCAGGCTGTCCCTACACTGAGATGAACGAGCGAGAGAGGGAGAGGAATGAAAAGAGAGATGTGTGTGTGTGTTGTAGACTGTGGGCTGAGATGAAAAGTGTGAGGCGAGGAAGTGTGCGAGGCTCCGGGCCTGAGGGGGCGAGAGGGACATCTGAAGACGTTAGCGTCTGCCGAGGGAACTCAGGCTTGGCGTTCCTCGCTGAAGAGGATAACGGAGGAAAAGAAGAAAGAGGGCGAGGAGGACAAGCAGGATGGGAAGAGATTGGCTAGAGCCAGTGCCTGGTTTTTCTGAAGCAATGATGCATGTGACATCAACAACAAACCTAATTCTTCTCTGTTAAACAGGCTGTGCATTTAAGACTAATGTATGTAAATGAGCTCTGTTCTGATTGGCTGTGCCTGTGTCCTTTTCAATCTTCAACAAGCGGAGGTGGGACTACACTGCTATAGGATGAATGGGCATGGCTAAACTGCCCTAGACAAAGGGTGTGCTAAATTATTTGCTGAGTGGGTGGGGAAAAAACTGCTGTAGGGTGAGTGGAATAATCTGGATGACCTATTCTAGAGTAGTCCAACCAGGAATAGTTTAATCTGGAACTATTAGCCTAATCTAGTGCTGTGTAGTGTGAATCACTGTAATCTATAACTGTCAAATGTGGTGCACAACTAATCTGGATCAGTCTAATCTGGATCAGTGTAGTCTGGACCATTCTAATCTGGGTCACTGTAATCTAGAGCAGTCAAATCTGAAACAGTGTAATCTGGACCAGTCTCATTGGAAGCAGTGTGATGTGATTTAGTCTAATCTGGATCAGTCTAGATCTCAGTAATCTAGAGCAGTCAAATCTGAAGCAGTGTAATCTGGACCAGTTTGATGTGGAGCAGTGTAATCTAGCTCAGTCTAATGTGGATTTAATAATCTGAATTGGTCTAAGCCGTAGGAGTTTTGAGGGTGGAGTTTCTGCCATACGGTGTGGAGCAGAGGGTCTGTCCTGAACAGACCCAAATTGAATTCCACCAGAAGACGGCGGCGGCAGCGTGTTGAGGTGATGAATGTCTGCCACACGACGCTGAGGTGGAAGAAATGTGAAGAAAGAGAATGGAACAATGTTCCCTTCAGGTACTGTGGCTTTCAAGAATATTTCATAAAGAGATGTGTGATGACCGTGGGGTCTTGGAGCGCAGGGTCTCCGCAGCTCCACTGGCAAATATGAAAGAGAAAGAAAGAGGACGACACCATCAGTGTTAAGAAAGGAATCAGGGAATCTACTCCTCTGCTCTACAGGGAAAGTTTAGACCAGACACAACAACATAGCTGTGAGGATTTGATGGCATTCAGCCAGACAAATATTAGTTGGGAGAGGTGCGGGTGGGGGTGGGGTTATTCCAGGCCACGGTGAAAAATAGAAGTGAGTGTGTGATTGACTGTGTGAAATTCTCCACAGGTGTGTGAGTGTATGAAAATATCCATAGATATGAGTGTGTGTGAATGACTGGGTGAGTGTGTGAAACTTTCCACAGGTGTGTGTGACAGAGTGTTACTGGGTGAGTGTGTAAAACAGTCCACAGGTGTGTGTGTGTGTGTGTGTGAATGACTGGGTGAAGGTATGAAGAAAGCTCTTAATCTCATCACATTTCCGCTCCGAAGCAGCTTTTGTTTATCTTCAACACAGAGCGATATGAGAGCTGAAACTAGAGAAGAAAAGATTTCCTATGTGAGACGCCACAGAGACGTTGGCCAGCTCACTGAGATGTGAATGCTCTTAAATCAAAGGAGTTTACTTTACAACTCAGACTGCAAAGAACATCTCAGATCCAGGCTGAAGATACAATACATCTTTGTCTACATAGAACACAGTTCCTCTGCTCCACAGCTCAAATCTAGTGTGGCGGTATTTATCCTTCCTCTTTAATATTTTATAACACAGCTCAGTACACAACACAGTGTACTTTACCTGTACTGTATTTTCAGTGTAATGTCTCCATAAGATGCATGTCACTTGTGCACTTACTATTGTAGATTAATGACAGATTTATGAAACTCTGTGTGTACCAACTGGGGACTTAAGAGTCTATGATTTGATTTCCCCTATACAGTACCAATAAAAAGTTTGGACACACCCACTCAGGGAGGGTTTCCTTTGTTTTGTGCCCTTTCGCACATGTTGTGAATGTACAGCACCAGTTAAATGTTTGAACACATCTTTCTGTTCAATGTTTTTTCTTTGTTTTTTATTATTTTCTACGTTGTAAATGAATGTGGAAGACATTAAAACTATGAAGGAACACATATGGAATTATGTAGTAAATACAAAAGTGTTAAACAAACCAGAATATATTTTATACTTTAGACTCTTCACAGTAGCCCCCTGTTGCTTTGATGACAGCTTTGCACACTCTCTCCATTTTCTCAGTCAGCTTCATGAGGTCGTCACCTGGAATGATTTTCAGTAAACAGCTGTGGCCTCGTTGAGAGTTAATCTGTAGAACTGCTCCCTTTTTAATGTGTTTGAAACCAAAACTTGGATTGTGCAGAGGTGGGGGATGGTACACAGTCCTATTCCACCAATCACTAATGAGGAGATGTGTCCAAACTTTTGATTGCTACTGTTTACTAAGGTTATATTTTAAGTTCGGGGAATTCAAATAGTCCACAGTTGTTACTCTCTGGCTGCTCACTGTTCATAAATCATATTACAAGTAGGAACTGCTCAGTGATATTTACTAACTCCTATGGAGGAGCTACACTACAAAACAGGGAAAGTACACAAGCTGGATTATGCAGTGTAACCAGCTGCTATGCTAAAGAGAGCGAGAAGGACATAAGAATTCTCTACAGCGGACTGCTTTTGGTCTCATTCCAGTAGCATTCACTAAATGGACCTAACAGTTACCATGGCAATTTTTCCCGCTTCCTTTAAGGCATGCCTGAGTCAAGGGTAGGTCATGAGCGCCAGATCCCACTCTGCTTGGAAGTTCTCACCAACCCTCTGGAAAGCCACTCATTAGGATTTAGCCGGACGTTGGTCATTTCCTGGAACAGCATCCAGATGTGATCCCACGTCTTTAATAACCTCAGAAGGTCTGGACCTTGGATTTATTCCTGGGGTACTGTTTTATAAAGTATTATATTGGATTGAACTATATTTTATTGTACTTTACTGTATTATATTTCTGTGTTATACTCTATTACATTTGATTACATGAAAGTGCTTTATTGTATCATCATATATTATTAAAGGGGAGTTACTCTATAGATTTGTATTGTAATATAATGTAATTTATTTAATTGTGAATTGTGCATTACTGTATTGTAGAACACTGCATTGTATTGTACTCATATTGCATTACACTGCAGTATATTTTATTAAAGTGGTTTATTTTATACTGGGTTATTCACTGAATTCATAATCGCAAGGTTTTTAAAAATGGCAGCTGCTAATTGTCTTCTATTATTAAATGATGCAGGATTGCTTTCACATTCATAAACTCCAGGTAAAATAGCACATGAAAAAACTGACTTGGAATTGGCAGATATGCTCCTCTGGCATTTGTGGATGTGATTCCTTGTTTCTTGAGGTTGTTTTCACTGTAAAATCATAGGAAATGCACGTGGAAACACATGAAAACAGAGCATCTGTCAGCGTTTCCCACTTTATCCTGGAGCTGATCTTCACAGTGGGCTCACTGCATCACACATCACACACTCACAGAGGATTAAACCCACCACCGCCACCTTCTCCAGGCTCCACTTAGATCCCATCTCACATCCGGAACCACAAACATATCGGCCATCTGCACTCCTGTAAATCCCCGTCCAGACTCTTTTGGTGATTACAGCTCCCTCACTTCGCTGGGATTCTGCACATTCTCCACATTCATCCCCGTAAACGTTCCAATACACTCTTTTAAAGGAACCCAATGTGATTCCTGGACCAGGGAACAGGTGACCCCAAGAGTTCTGGACATTGTATGGGTCATTCCATGCCAAAATCAGCCCCTGTTGGGATTTGTTTTCTGGTCCATCTGCTTTTGTTTAGTTTTGGTCTTTGCTCCTCCCTTGCCCCGTCCTCCATATGTGGTTGCTATGGTGACCACTGATTCAGGTGCATCTTGCTCTAAACTTCCTTGGTCATCTATGAACCCACCCTGATGGCTAGGATCCCATAGTCACACATTATGCCACCAACTTGGGAGGGTGAGGACAAGCATGTTCAAGCCACTGCTTCTTTTTTAACTGCTGCTAACAACACCACTAGACAGCTTAACACACTTGGAGGAGAACACTAAAATGGTAGTCAGCTGACAATCACTGGGCTTGTGCAATGGGAAAAGATAGATGCCATGATACTGATCCAGAGAGAGTGAGCTTAACTTGACTTGAAGCTTTGGTGATGGAACCAAGTGTCTCCCGACCCTAGGGCCAAGGCTTTGACCTCTGCATCACACAGAAGCCACCACCCTGTTTGTTTAACTGCACCCACTGCCCCTGCAGTCGCCACCCTGATCAGACAGCAGGTTAGCTCCAAAGTCTTGGGGGTCTGAGTTTGAACCTTGGCTTGGATCACCGTCTGGGTGGTGTTCAGTGTGTTCTCCACATGCCTGGAACCCAGCCACTGGGGTTGCGTGATTCTGGTGGTGGTCTCAAGCCAGGGCTGAAATGGGAGGGTTGAGCCTGGAAGGATGTTCAGTATAAAACCCAAGCCAAGTCTGTTGGGCAGATTGAGGCAGTGGGTGATTTGTTTTGGCGCCCACGAAAGTGGAACTTTAACTACCATAAGATCATACAATTAACGTTTGTTTTCTTTTTTTATTCCTGACTAGGCACTTACTCCCACCTTTGTATTTGTTTGAATAACACCAAAGAAATTGAGAGCGTTCTCCCATATCTGCTCCCTTTTATGAGAGACAGATGATGGCAGCTGCTAGTTTTCTTTATCCGAGCGAGTCCTGAATCCTGGAGCCACTGGGCCGAAACTATCAGGACGGAGCAGTTAATTCTCGGGACGCTGGGCTTTGGCTCCTTGAAAATCCGGCTGGCTCTGCCATTTGTAGCAGAGTCCTAGATAAAGCGCTGATCCACCGGCCGTGGAGCTGGGCTCTCATTGCTGTTGGCAGTGACTTCTGGACAACAGTCGAGTCCAACTGGAGCAAACGCTGCTTCTGAGCTTGGACTTGTGTCCCACTCAGGTGTCTGTGTCTCTTTACAGAAGAAACATCAGAAAACACACAGGAGCAGAGCTTCCGGTCACTAACGTTGGGCAAAGGTCTGGAAAATACAAGCCACCACCCCGCTGTGGGGGCGGGATCAGTGCCAGCAGTGAGTAATCCTCCGGTTTGGATGGCGATTCTCAGCTGGAGGAGAATCAGAACAACTCCAACAGATTTTCTTTCATGGCTTTACCTTTTGGTTTTCACTTTTCCTGTAATTTATGTGTTGAAAATATATCTTATGCATTTTATGTGCTTTTTTTATAGTGGGGCTTGTTTAATATTTTACATTGCTTAATTTTCCCAAATAAACCAGTCATAATTCATATTCACATGATCATATTCCAACCTTTCTTTATGCCCATCACTGTCCTTTTAAGAATGATATAATCATACCATCCTCAAAGTTACATAGTCCAGTTTCTTAAGTACTGAGCCTGGAGTAGCAAAGACAGAGTCTCTTTTCTACATATTACAGCTCAGTGGAAAATCTCAATGATTCTGGAGCTGATTTTAAAGGTAAAAATACTACCTAGTGTTGCTTTAACTGTGTCTTTTTTTCACAGCTGGAAGTTGATGTACACTAAACGCACATGAAGCTACAGTCATAAAAAACAGTAATAAATATATAAAAATACATTTATAAATGGAAGAGCTATGCAAATGACATAGAGGGGAACCTTGTGTGAGAACAGGAATGAGGCTCATTGTGTCATCTCCTATATGTAAATGATTCTCATGAATAAACACGGAGGCCCCTCCATGCCGTGTAGCAGCAGGCCCTCAGCTTCACGCCACAAAGCAGTGGTTAAAGACAGGCCCAGTCTCCCAAAGTGCACCCATAGAGGGCCATTCATTACCACAGTGCTGCTGCTGTTTTAAAGGCAATTTAATGTATTCACATTTGGCCTAAATAACCCAATTTCATCGTCTGCTGGGCAGCGGGATGCCTGGCTCTCGGAAGCGGATAATGTGAAATTTTGGGAATGGAAAACTTTGGATAAAATGAGACCTCTGAAAATCTTTAAGAAAGGAATTAACTTATAAATGAATGAATATAAATGACTTTTACCATCATCTGTTATTGAGAATCCTCAGGCAAACTGTTAGCATTGGGCCTTACAAACGTAGGCTCATGTGCAGCTGCTCTACAAAAAAAATACACTGTTAGCCTGCTCCCCACCCTGTTCTTTGATGCTCAGGAGCCCCAGATAGCAGGTATGGGATATGGATGGCACTGCAGTGACACTGATGTGGTGGTGGTGTTAGTGGGTTTTGCACATATTTTTAAGTTTAGACTGTAAAAATGGATGACTTGTTTGTAAAATGCACTGTATTCCCTCAGTCACGTGCACTTCTCATTGATCGTCAGTCATTACTCACCAGATAATTGATGTCAGTCACTTTTATTTAGCCAATCAGCAGCCAGAGTTAGCAGTCCATCATGGCAGCCAATGTAGTCACAGTCCCTCCTACAGGGGGTTGCTTTGTGGCAGTGCTGAGAGCAGCAGGTCAGAGTTGAGATTCTGCTTTTAGATAGAACTAATCTTTACACCGTGTCCAGGATTGAGAGGTACAATACTGGTTCTTACCCTGGGCATATATACTACTACCCTCCACACACACACTGTGCCCCGTGTTCCTTATTTAGATTTGGCAAGTTGGCAAACCTACCTGTGATCAGTTTCATTATTGGCACCACAGGAATCCCCAATTGTTTTATGTGACGAACACTCAAGTAAACAAACAGGATACATGCGCTATCAGGAATTGCACACGTCTGAGCTGGGTCTAGTCTTAATGACCAGGAAAATTGTCTGGCATTGGGGTAATGTGTGTTAGCAATATTATACCGAGTTACAGACCATGGAGTTACAGACAAAGTAGGACACACTAACCTCTATTAATAGACGAAGGGCTGTGATCCATGATGCTAATTATTTGATTCAAACACTAAGGTGTTGTTGACTATTAGCCTCTCAGAAGATGACAAGGTCCAGAAGCAAGGCTCGTTTGTTATAATTGTCTGAATGGTAATCAAATCCATGGCAAGGTAAAAATGATGAACAGCTCTCAGGATGCTTCGCTAGACCCGAGACCTGGCTCGAAAGTAATTGGACGGCAGGCTGTTGGAAGCACCATCATGCTAACATACTCATGCATTGATTTGGAGTGGTCTTATCTCCTGGAGGAGGCTTGAATTAGAAACACCTCTCACGTTTTCAACATGGCCAATTATTTTTATTTTCTCTCAGTTCAGCCATGGCCTGAGCTCATGCAAACGGTGCATGATGGTGGGTTTATTGAAAGCTGCTAATTTGTGACATGGCACACATGAAAATTTACAGTTCTGCTTAAATTTACGTTTCTTACCCTCATCTGCAATGATATACCCAGGTAGAAAGTGAATGTGGGCTGATTCTGATAAGATAAATCGCTGCTGGCCCAATACTATACCCCAGAACTGCCATTATATTAAATTGTCCATCTAGACACATGCTGCAAGGGTTAGAGTTAGGGTTTAGGGGTTAGGGTTAAAAAATAACAAAATAAATTTGGTTATTTCACATTAGAATTAGAGCTATTAGGCTAATGTTGCTAACAAACACTGGAAATCAATAGTTACCCAAATAGCCTTCATAAATACAGGCACTAATACAGTGTGCAAGTCTCAATAAAGGCAGAAGAGATGAGTGTCGTTGTTTAGGAAGCACTGTGATATAACTTAACATTATACATTGAGTCATTTATGATGTATTTATTAAGTCTAATTGGGTGACTATTGCCTTCCAGTGTTTGTTAGCAACATTAGCCTCATAGCTCCAGCTCTAAAGACTCCAAACATGTCTTGGTTGTTCAACTGCCTCTGGTGTCTGTGGCAAATCATGCACATTTGGCTTTCACTTAAAGACTTAAAATAGACTAGGACATTCTGAAGCAGCTGCACATGAGCTCAAGGATACTGTGCTCAATGCCATGTGTCAGCCAAATGGATGTAAAGCCACCAGCACTGGGATATGCTGGAACACCTCTGATTTGATTTGGGATCTAGAACCTAGGTACCTGACCTTGCTAAGGCTGTTGTGGCTGAATGCCATCAAATCCTCACAGCAATGCTTCAACGTGTAGTGTAAAGTATTTCCAGAGTAGAGATTGCTACTGCAGAAGAACACTATCCTGTCAAATTTAAGTATATTGTAATAGATTTTATTGCCTACCCGTTGTGTTTACAGTGAATTTTATTCACACTGCTCATAACTGCAGCCCAGATTGGTGAGTTCTTGTCTTTCCTGGCCTCATTTCTGCAGCTATTTTCAGCTGAAGAGTTCAGTAATAAGCTCACATTACGAGTGCCAGGTCTGGGCACATAAGGCTGATGTCTCTATAATAAGCTGGGTGCTGGTTCCCGTGGTCCTGGGCTTGTTTGGGGTCTGCAGACCATGGTCAGGGTGAAGCCAGAGAGCAGCCGGGGGCAGTTACGGATATAATTGTCCGCAATTCAAGTTTGAAATAGATAAGAACACTTTTCGTACAAAGTCAACAACATTTGAGATCGAGTCCTATGCCACAGTCGGGTGGGTGTTTTTTGCAGCAACACCAACATCCACCACACCACCACCACCACCCCAACAAACACTTCTGGAGCTGGAGGAAGCTTTCATCCAATAAACACCACTCCCCTCTTACTCCCTTGACCTGTGGAGAACTTTGACAGAGAGCTGATTACCCACAATCCTCTCAGTGGCAAATCCAATTTAGCTATTGGAGAACAGATAGGAGTGTGTTGAGAGAGAGAGAGAGAGAGAGAGAGAGAGAGAGAGAGAGAGAGAATATAACATCTGGACAAATCAGACCTCTTTTTGAAAAACATACTCTGATTAGATGAAAGAAAATGACAATGACCTCCCACACAGAGGAAAAATGTCAAGATTTTCAAGAATGATTCCTAGACGTCAGTGATAGTGAGTGAGAGAGAGAGAGAGGTAGAGAGAGGGAGAGAGAGAGAGAGAGAGAGAGAGAGGGAGAGGGAGAGGGAGAGAGAGAGAGAGAGGGAGAGGGAGAGGGAGAGAGAGAGAGAAAGTGAAAGTGCATTACATTTAATCAAAGAACAATCTACACAAAGAAAAACATAGCCCTTAATGGACAAAGATAGGATTGGGATAGCTCCCAAGAAAATATCTTTTGTGAAGTACGGTAGTGGAAGCTTCACTACAGTCTCAAACTTCTCCAAAGTTTGAAGCATATACCATGGACATAAGAATGAAGCATCATAACAGGAGGTTTTTAGAGGACAAGATAAACTCATCAACCATAAAGGAGGAGGTGGACTTTTCAACACCACAACAACGACCCTAAACATACAGATTAAATCCCTCAAGACTGGACACATATCAGAGAAGATGCTTTTACAGCCAATTTCCAGACTCAAATTGCAGTGAAAATTGGTGGGAGGTTTTGAAATTGCACGTCCATTAGAGGCAAGACAGGTTAGCAAGAACGTGTTCGAATCATGTCCACTCTAAACATTTATATTTGGAAGGGACTAAATTTGGCTTATGTTATGTCAGGTGTTTGCAAGCGCTAGTCAGAGTTACCATTACCCTACTCAATAAAGTGACTAACTTGCAATGCATTAAGCCTGTAAAGCACTGCTGGGACTTTCTCTGGGGAACAACTATAAGAATATATTGCCCAGGTCTCCTCAGTGATCAATGTCCTGAATCCAGAATCCTTTAAAATCACTGCAGGACATGGGAGCTTTCCGAAACACCCAGCCGCATATTGTTGACCTTACTTCTGGCAACTTGCTGATATTCTTGCCTCAAGAAGCATTAACTCAAACTCTCCCACTGCCCACCATCATTGGGTGGGTTTTATGAGTGATGGCACTTCTATCTTCCCCTTTTGGTGCATTTGGGAAGTGTACAAGATGGGTCCTCAGGACAGTGTCACGGGGTACAGGCTTTTTCTTAATTTGTGTTCACAGCAGAAGTATCAAAACTCAGACTTACCTTAGGGGATTTGTTGCTGAGGTCCTCATTGGTGGTCTCACTCAATGTTACTTCAGTTTTCAAGGTGATGCTATTGTCAATCATTCTACAAGTTGACACTCTCATCGTTTGACTGCTCTTCTTTGTGTTTTGGGTTCTCCCAAAAGGGATTATCACAATCCACTAATTCCACTTGGCACAGGTTTTTTGCCAGTTTTCCTTCCAGACACAACCCTCTATGACCCCCATAACCCTCATAATATTAGTGCATACATATTCCGTGGAATACCTTTAAGATTAACAAACATTTTTTGGACCCTGCACAGTAGTTTCACAGATATCTGTGCCAATAATATCGCAGTAACAAAAGACGGGACCAAAGATAGACATCTGAGAAAGATAATGACCATTATCATACAGACAAATCAACTCAAGACTGGTTTCCAGAGGGAGAGGCTGGAATCATATAAAGAGAAAGTGTTGGTAATGAAGGCTGGAGTCATCGAGAGCACAAGAGTGAGTGAAAAGAGAGAGAGAGAGAGAGAGAGAGAGAGAGAGAACAGTTGGAGGCATCTGAGGAGAAGAAGAATGCCTAATCAGTGGGAGTGAAGTGGAGTGTAATTAAAGATTCCCTGGTTGATAGAGTGCATCACACTGGAAGGATTATTAGCTCTAATTAACAACCATGCGATGACACCAAGAACACCTTCAGAAGTTTTAGTAGGATGTACTTTGTCACACACTGCTGTGAGGGATTTGATGGCATTCAGCCATGTAGACATTAACAAGGTCAAGCCAAGCTGCTGCAGGATTAGTTCTGGATCTGAAATCATGCTAAATCTTTTGGAAAGAGCTAAAGTACATCACTCCAGAGAACGCAATTCCACTCCTGCCTGAGGCTGACTGGTCTTGAAACCTGAATCTGAGGATGTTTGACCTGATGAGTGCTAAGATGCTAACGTCAGAGGTCCCAGAGTGACTCATGAAGGCCAATCGTTTGGACGATCCATCCGGAGTAAAGTGGGATTGAGCTCGGCTTATCGTCTCGGCTCACAGCCCTCAGATTTATTCCGAAGTTTGTTTACACAGCCGCGGCCAAATACATTAGCCTCCTACAGGCTATACAGCACTAATCCGGAAAAATCCAGCCCCTGGGGTCCATGGCCTTGTGCAGTTCAGTCCCCTCAACCACACACCTGATCCAGCACTATCTGCAGAACTCTGGAGTCCTGAGTGTTATCAGGAGGTAAAGCTCTGTGAAAACTTATGAAAGGCACTTTTAGGTAACTCTACTGTTAATCACTGGTCACTTTATCAGAAACACTCCCATCCTACTCACACTCACTGGCCACTTTATCAGAAACAGCTCCTTCTATTTCCCACATTATTGAAAATATATGTGTACAGGTCCATTGTGTGTGTCATGTCACTGCTACTTCTACAAAGCTTGCAGTGAGGTGTTTCTGATAAACTGGCCAGTTCTGTAGTAATGCTACTCATTGGGAGTCAGGACAAGAAAGCAGGAACTGAGATTTAGCCTGGTGCTAATGCTAACGTTTGCATGCATTCCTCATCTTTCCCATATTCTGTGCCTCATGAATAATTCACACTCACTTTTGACTCACAGGGCCCCGGTTACCCCACCCCACATTACACCCACCCCACATTCATAACAATTTGGACACTTTGCCTCCTGCTAAGGCTAATTCCACATGTAATGGAACATTGCACATCCTACATCATTACACCTTTTATACCTCTGAGCACTCACTGGACTGGCCTTGTTAATATTTCAGGCTAATCTCAACCCAGCGCTAACCTTAGTGTCCCTCAGATAAACCCTGCAGGGTTAGCGCTTAGCATGCACATAGCAGCGTGGGCTAATTCATGCAGATATGCCATTACAGGAGGGCGGTGATAGCAGAGTTTGGGTTGGTGTTATGCCCTCAGGTGGCGTATTATTCAGGGCTGTTAAGCGTGTCACGGAGGCAGGGCTATTAAGTGTAGCAGCAGCTAGCAGTGCATTCCAATCAGGATCGAGTCTCGGACACTGGAGCTAGCTGCTCTTCTGGGGCAAATGTATAAAATTCCAACTGATTTCCCAAAAGTAGATGATCTTCTAAGACATATCTGACATTGGACATTTGCTTCTTTATCTTATCACTGAAGCTATGAGGATAATTTTCAGCCCTTATCACACGCCAATCTGGGAGGGCTAGCATTATCATGTGCTTCCTCTGAGAAATGGGAGACCGACCCATTTGGGTTTTTTTCAAACAGCTGCTAACACAATACACTGACAGTATTAACATGAGGAAGGAGAGCACAAACTACCCAGATCTGTCACATTAGCCTATAGATACTTGTGCTAGCTAGCACTGTGAAGACTGTTGGAAGAAAATGGCCATCCCAGTCACATGGAAATATTTCATTTCCACATTTCACTTCAAAACACACTGTCAAACTAAAAAAAAACATGCTGTTGTAAAGTCTCAAGTATGTAGCTCGGCATTATCGTGGTGATATTCAGACAGTTGTTACTGAAAAAGACGTCCCCTAGATGGCAGCTTATATTGCCCACTCATTTATGTATGTTTTACCATTTTAATGCTGTCTTCACACCATGCCATGAGTGGCTTTTATAATGTTCTTTGTACTCATAATGATCTGGTTGTTATTTATAAACAATGACATGTAATGGGATGCTCTGGAGCAGCTGCACATGAGCCTAAGATCATTATGTGCATTGCCAAGTGTGGCCTAAAGGTCTCTAAATCCCTCCAGCACTGGGCTGTGGAGCAGCGGAACTGTGTTTTCTGGCATCACCTTATCTAATACTTTGAGCTAATCATCCAACATCACCCGACTGCTCACATTAATGTCCTCACGGATGCCATCAGATCTTCACAGCCATGTTCCAATATCTAGTGCAAAGCCTTCCCAGAAGAGTAGAAGCTAGGCCATTTACACCTCTTCAGACAGCCATCGAGATTGTCCAGATACTTTAAGAATACATTCTCTCTCTCTCTCTCTCTCTCTCTATCTCTCCACTTCACACGTTCTGATTGGGAGTGAAAGCTTTCATGTTGATGCTTTTAAAAAGAATGATGGCTTCCTCCCTGGGTGCCCACAGTATAAGATAGGTGTCAACATGTTTGATTAGTGCTGTACGTACTTGTGTGTGTTTATGTAAACAACTTTTATTAAGTGTGCTCATGTCAGAATTAGTTAAATATATTTTTATATATTTTACTAGTGTCTCTATGGGATTTCTAGTGTTATGTTAGTGCTCGTGACATTTTTTCTTCATCTTCTATAAGAGCTTTATCCTGATCAGGGATTTTCTGATCAGGATTTTTAATTTTCTGAAGTTTATTTGCTGAATTTAATATCTGAGAAAGACATAAGACATAAAATACAATACTAAGTTGCTACAATATTTGGACATGCCACATTTCATCTTATAAAGACCCACCCTCATTATGCTAAGGGTATGAGATAAACAAACCAACAATAACGGTACAGAAATATGAGAGACATGTGGACTCTGTAGAGGACGTATTGTGTTACTCTAAGTCAAAAAAACAGGTCATTTGACCAGAGGCTGCAAAACTTTTTGCACATGACCATATATATATAAACCCTCCTCATTAACAGTATATCTACGCCAAACTGCTATCGGTCCCATGACTGACCCTCTGTTTGTGTTTGCGCAGTAAAAAGATGAGTTGTGAATAATTGAGCTGGGTTTTAATTAGTGTCTAAATCAGCTTAGTGCTCCCAGATCCTCAGCTTATCTCACGCAGCAGAGGCTTTATCTCCAAACTCCAGCTACAATTAATTTATCACCATCAACACTGTCCAGCTCCCACAGGACCCGCCCAAACTCGGACACTGCATCAAAGACGTCCACATCACAGAGACTTCAGCACCGTAAACACACACCGGTCAGTATCACTAACACTGAGAGAGACATTACAGTTCCATGCAGACACAGGGAGAACACGGAAACTCCACCCAGATGAGATGTGAACCCAAGATCCCAGCACTAACCACTAACCCACACATAACTTTAGATACTTTTTGACCACCTTTAACTATTTTAACACATTGATTTAGGATCTTACTTAGTCCACTGTTCTTTGACAGTTTGGGTTAAATTTTCATTTAAATGTTTACCAAATATGGAATTAGCTTTGGTCACTTTTGACTTCATTTAAAAGTTTAACACCTAACAGTTTTCCATATTTGCACAAATAAGTCCCTCTTCATTTGTAACCCATCAAACTAAAATAATATCTCCCACCATCTATTTTGGTCATTTTTCAACTTTGACAAACATTTCAACGTTAATTTTTAATATGTTTTTCTGTTTTTCAAATCCAGCTTTTACCAATTTTGGACTTTTACATTAACTTTTAAAGATGTATTTTTTTAATAATTTCTGCCAATTTTCAAAATTAACTTTTAACAATTTTGGTCTTTTTAAGTAATTTGTCCATTTTCAAAATTAACTTTTACAAATTCTGGTGTTTCTCAACATTAAATTGTAAAAATTGTGATCAATTTTCAACAGTATTTTTTCTGTTTTGGTTGCTTTTTAACATTAGTTCCTGTCACTGGTGGTTCTTTATAACATCCTCTTCCAGTCTCTCGGTGCTCCAGTGTGCTTGTCTGATCTGTCCTCTGTGATCTGGAGCAGTTGTTTATTAAGGTGGATTATGTGGTTGATCTGCTGTTATTAATTAAGCTGGATTACATGTGGCTGATCTGCTGTAATTAATGTAAGGTCCCGCTCACACAGAGCTGGACAAAAGGCCAGGGTTAATTCTGTAAATGTTTTATTAACAGTGCAGTGGATGCTGTGTAAACTCACAGCTGGAGTAAATAAGGTTTCTGAATGAAATCATTAAATAATGATGACCACCAGGCACTGAGTGGCACTCCTGCTCTTTGTTTTCTTCTTCTCTGCTGGAGCCTGGAAGATTAAACCCATGTGGTCGCTCCAGAGGTCATCCAGGGCTCAGAGGAGTGTGGGGGTCACTATAGCTTTTATAGTGTCCATAGAAGGGGTCAGTCTGGGGCCTAAGGACATGGAGCAGTGCAGAACTGTGTTCTCCATAATGATGAAGCTCCATCTCGTTCCTCTGAGATGATTCAGGATCCAGAACTAATCGTCCAACATCAGCACCCGCCTTCGCTAATGCTCTCGTGGCTGAACGCCATCAGATCCTCACAGCAGTGTTCCAACATCTCATATAAAGCCAACAAACTCACAAAGTCCAGGTCCATGCCACCCCCACCGCCCTGGAGGTCAGGTCGAAGTTTAGGAGGAGGACGTAAAGACGGATTGGTTCGGGAAAGTTGAGGAACGTGAAGTTATTTGGAATATTCAGAATATTTAGTGGTTGCTATAGAAACTGGGATAAAGAAATAGATCAAATGCCTTGGTGCAGTTCTCCGGGATACAGAGGGGTGAGTCTCTCTCTCTCTCTTTCTCTCTCTTGCTCTCTCTCTCTCACTCACTCACTGTTCTCCTCAATACAAATTGCTTTATTGGCGTGAGTTGAAATGAACAATTGTTGCCAAAGCCATGCACAGAATGCTTAATATTAATAGTCATAATAACACTCTCTCTCTCTGTGTCTGTCTCTCTATCTCTCTCTCTCTGTCTCTCTCCCTCTCTTTCACTCGCTCTCTGCCTGTTTCTCTCACTCACTCTCTGTATCTCTCTCTCTCTCTCTAGTGTTCCTCACTCCCTATTTTCTGTTTTTGATTGGGCTGAAGGACATATCCCCTTTTCTTCTCTCTCTTTCTCTCTCTCTCTCTCTCTCTCTCTCTCTCTCTCTCTCTCTCTCTCTCTGTGGGCTGGGGGACAATGTATCTGTGTGCAGCTGTTGTGTTGGTCAATTAAAAGTTGGATGAAACTTTGTGCTAAAGCCTTTTCCATCTCTCTCTCTCTCTCTCTCTCTCTTTTTTTCCTGCAACTCGTTACTGTGCACTGCGGAGCTGCGGAGCTAAAGAAGCTGTTGCTGCTAATGGGGGGACGTCAGCCATGCGGACCACCAACTCTCCCTCAGAACCTCCTCCTTCACTCACTCTGCACTGTTCAGAGAAATGAAATAGGACCAGGCTCTAAATCTTCAGCCACCGCCACAACAGGGTTGTTTCTGATAAAGTGGCCAGTGAGTGTCAGTAGAGGGGGGTGTTTCTGATAAAGTGGCCAGTAGGGGGGGGGGTGTTTCTGATAAAGTGGCCAGTGAGTGTCAGTAGAGGGGGCGTGTTTCTGATAAAGTGGCCAGTGAGTGTCAGTGGGGGGGGGGGGGTGTTTCTGATAAAGTGGCCAGTGAGAGTCAGTAGAAGGGGCGTGTTTCTGATAAAGTGGCCAGTGAGTGTCAGTAGGGGGGGGTGTGTTTCTGATAAAGTGGCCAGTGAGAGTCAGTAGAAGGGGTGTGTTTCTGATAAAGTGGCCAGTGAGAGTCAGTAGGAGTGTGTTTCTGATAAAGTGGCCAGTGAGTATCAGTAGAGGGGCGTGTTTCTGATAAAGTGGCCAGTGAGTGTAGTACTGTAGGAACAGAGCAAGGTTCAACATTGTCTCACCACCTGTGTCGCCGAGTGCTTTCTCCAGAGTGACCAAATGGTTCTGAGCGACCGGCCACGCCGTTGTGATTGCATGAATTCCATCTGCTGGAATGGCATCTCTGCAGGGGACGCACTTAGAGAGGAATCCACTGGGAAGAGAGTGTGTGTGTGTGTGAGAGAGAGAGAGAGAGAGAGAGAGAGAGAGAGAGAGAGAGAGAGAGAGAGAGAGAGAGCGATAGCTGAGAAACTGAGAGTGTTATTTATTGAAGTGTCCCACAGAGAGACTCAGCCGAAGCTATAGTATAGAACTGTGAAGCTACACACAGACATAGAGGGGCCCTCCCCCCCAGCCAGAAGTAAGCTGCAATAAGGCCCGGCTAATCTGCTGAACATGATTTTCCATACCGGTTTACTAAACGCGGGGCCGGATTAAAGGAATTCTATTAAAGCGTGCGGCTCAAACATATGGTGTTTGGAGCAGAGGAGGAGGACGGAAAGAAAGAGAGAGGGAGAGAGGGAGAGAAAGATGAATACACAGCACCAGCCGTGTTCTCTCAATAGCCCTTTAAGAGTATTTGCTCCATGCCTGGGGATCGCGCGCTGTAGGCGAGAAGAAAGCCGTGAAGGAAGGAGGCCTGTAAAGAGAGACTTTGTAGGGATTAGCAGAGTTGGTTGAATAGGGAACAGTGTTCCGGGTGTTCGGAGAGGGATCGATGCAGGTCGTAGGCTGGGTTTTTGCAGCATAGCGCTGCAGGGGGAAAGTGTTTCGGGGTTAATTAGCATGCTGTAAGGCTGCAGGGCTGTAAAATGATGGCTAGCCACTCCATAGCAATCACCCCAGCTCACTCTAGACCCTCTTCTCATTCCACACTGGTTTGTGGTCAGTGGGAAAATTCCTGAATTCCTGCTTTTGTGATGGTTCTTCTGGAATGAAGGACATCCATGGAGATGGCCTTGACTGTGGACGATTAGCTCTGGTTCCCACCTCATCCCAAATGGTTGTGTGGAGAAGTGGAGAATCCACTTCCAATACTCCACAGTCTCATTCTCTGTTTAAAAATGACCACTTACACAATTCTTAAAAATGATATACTCAAAAGTACATTCTATTAAGTAAACGTAAGGAAAGTTGAAGCATAATTTACTAGACGTATATATATATAAGTGTACTATTTCAATATTCCTTAGGACTAAATTGCACACATTTTAGTTTATAAAACTACACTTTAAGTATACTATAGGTGTAGGAGTATTAAACTTTGAGTATACAGTTTACATTTAAGATTTATTTTGTATTGCAACTATATTAAAAGTAAACTAGTATACAGGTATACTTTACTAGTTCTACCCTTCTATCCCACTTATAAATGGTAATGAACTGTAATATGAATTAAGCCTGTTACAACATTCCCAGTTTTTTCTAAATTGTGTACGAAACAGACAAGAATATTTGACAACCCTGAGTTAAAAATCCTAACTGTAAACTAAACCAAACCCTAACCTTAAACTTTAACCGACTTTAAACTTTACTGCAGACTCAAGGAAATCTCTGGGAGGAAAAGCAGTGTTTTGGGAAATGCTCCAAATCTCTGCTGATTTCTCAGCTCTTCTTTGAGTAAATAACAGAGACTTTGGGTGTATGTAATAATAACTTTGAGTACATCAGGTTCAGTTTCACCCAGCTACTATTTACTCTCAGCTATTCCACCAGAAACTTCAAGACAAATATACTTTAACTTTAGGTACAAGTAAAGGACAATAAATTATACTTTTATTAATTTTATCTCTATCAAACATTAAGTGTACTCAGAATATACTTTTTGTATTTTTGTCAGTATAAACCAAGTATTCTCAAGTATAATTGTGGGTAATATATCACTGGTAAGTACATTAAACATAAGCTGAAACTACACTCTCTAATTTTAAAGTTAAATAGAAGTACATTAATAGAGTAAACTTTTATTTTTAGGGGGTCATAACTGTTTTGAAAGAATACCTTCAGACCTCCTGATGCCTCCAGAGGTTTTATTATGTCCTCAAATGTAAATCATGATGGAAGGGAGGTTGAGGCTTGACCTGATTCTGACTCTGAATGTTCTTCCAGGAAACAAGCCGCTCCCTTGACCCCTAAGGTCCCTGCGACACCAAAGGACAAAATGTAGTTGACATGCCATTAGCTACTTGGAAGTGGCCGTCGCCAGAGTTTGTGACAAGTGGCAGTCACCAGGGAGGTCTGCATCTAACTGGCCTCTGAGCTCCCAAAAGTGCCATGTGCTAGTTTGATCAGCCACTGAATGCAAGGTTCCTTAAGATCTGACTGGGATTGCTTCCTCCTAACTGGCTGTGCTAATTACCCTTCCTTGTGTAAGTCTCAAAGGCAAGTCTTATTACACCAAGCTCCCCTCCAGTGCAGCTCGCCAGAGGCAGGAAGTAAATGCAATAACATTTTCTGGTTATGACAGGCTGCAACACAATAAACAAACCCCTTAATATTTCATACAGCTGTTTTATTGATGAGTGCGTGCTGGGTGGGGGCAGGGACAGGGGCTGCAGCTGGGCGTAGGTGCAAAAGTGTTAGTCGCTATGTCTTTTGTTTGGTCTCTTTGTCTTCAAATAAAAGCAGGCTGTGTATGCGATATGTCACACTGCTCCCATCTGGATCCTACCTTAAATATAGAAAACTCATACCGGATCCTGTTAGGAATAAATAGGTGAGTCATCTGCATCTCATACTGCCTGAGATACTGCAGGACAATGGTGTCATCTCTGTCAGGGTTTACTGGAATTCATGAATGAAGAAGAACCTCTCTAACGTTATCTGCACCACTACAAGGTTCCGAGATTTGTATTCCACCAAGAGACTACTTCACTTCAGCTCAGGCCTCCTCAAGAAGATTGACCCGAAGGTATCCGGTTTCCTACTCAAGAGGAATCGATCCGAGATCTTTTGTCTTACTCAAGAGGATTCCATCACAGGTCTTCAGGGTTATTAGAGAAGAATCAATCACAGGTCTTCAAGAAGAATCGGTCACAGATCTTCAGAGTCACTCAAGAAGAGTCAGTCACAGATCTTCAGAATCATTCATGATGAATCAATGTGATTTTCAGGGTTAGTGAAGAAGAAGACAGTCACATAAGTATTTTCAGAAGTATTGGAGAGGAATCAATCACAGATCTTCAGAGTCACTCAAAAAGAATCAATCACAGATCTTCAAAAGAGAATATGTCACAGATCTTCAGGGTCACTCAAGATGAATCAATGTGATTTTTCAGGGTTATTGAAGAAGAATGCAGTCAATTTTCAGGAGTATTTGAGAAGAATCAATCACAAATCTTCGCTCAAGAAATAGCAATGATGAATCTTCAGAGATTCTAAAACAAAAATCAATCACAGATCTTTAGAGTCACTCAAGAGGTATCAATCACAAATCTTAGGAGACACTCAAGAGGAATCAATCATGAATCATATGAGACACTCAAGAAGATAAATCACAGATCTTCAGAGTCACTCAAGAAGATTTAATCATAGATATTTAGAGTGACTCAAGAAGAATCAATCACAAACATTCAGAGTCACTAAAGTAGAATCAAACATAGATCTTCAAAGTCACTCAAAATGAGTCATTCAATAAGAATAAATCACAGATCTTCAGAGGCATTCAATAAGAATCAATCACAGACCTCCAGAGTCACTCAAGAACAATCAATGCCAGCTACAAGAGAGCACCACAATCATTGCTGGGTGGGAAGAATAGCCCTGGCCCTGCAGGCAGTGATTGGCTTCATGGGTCTCAGGGTGGTGGCATTGCGTGAGACTGAGTGAGGCCTAGTCATGGGAGTAGAACAGGTGATAACTAACGTTTGTGGGAGAGAACTGGGAAAAGACACCAGTCTTACACAACAAGAATCCATCACAGAAATCCAGACATTCCCAAGAAATTCAGAAGGTCATAGATCTTCAGACACTGGGGTCTCATTTTATTTAGGCAGAAACAATCATACATCGCCTTTCTTACTCGAGACAAATCGATCAGACATGCCGTCTCAGTGAAGAGCAATCCATTACAAATATTAAATCTCAATCTGGAGTAATCAATCACAGATGTCTAGTCTTATGAAAGGAGAATCAATCCCAGGACCCTGGTCTTCCTTAAGCAGATCAATAACAGATCTACATGTCTCCCACTTCTGACACCAGTTCACTTCCCACGTCTCTGTTTTAACACGTGGAGGGATTTATTCCTGGAGATGTCAAAACCTTTACAGGAAATCTATACGGAGAACAGGAAATACAGTGTTTGACGAATGGCAGGTGGAAAAGGGCAGCAGAGCTACACTCCTCGGCCATCTTTTACTGAGAAGTCAGAAAGAGACGAGCGAGTAAAAAGAGGAAAGGAATGAAAATGAGTGACATGGAGGAGGAGAAGCGATGATGTGGAATTGGCTTTAAGCCTTAGAGGACGGAGAGGGGTGGAAAATACGCAAGAATACACACGGCTGAGTCATAAGTCCTACATCCCTCTCACTGTCTCTCTGTCTCTCTCTTGGTTTCTCTGTCTTTCTGTCCCTCAGCCTCTTTCTCTAAGTGCAAAAAATCTAGTCAACACGTCTAGTCAAATATTCCTCACGCTGAAGTTGTTTTAAGAGAACTAGAACAATATTGACTTGATTTAAGGTGGCAGTCACTCTCTGCTTCTTCTTCTTCATGTCATGAAACAGCCTCTTTACTGACACGTAGTGTACTGGATGTATTAGAGATTCTGCCGTGGGGTTCATTGTTGCTTTAATTTTGGTGTCGTCTTTGGATGCTCCAGTGTTAATTTCATTACTGAAAACTATGACAAAATATATTAATTGTTGACCCATTTTCACAACAAACACTAAACAAGAACTAAATAAAATATAATTATTTAATGAGAAAATGTTTGAGACAAAATGTTTCATGCATTTCATAAAAAAAAAAAAACAACCCAGATAATGTGAATGTCACACCCTTGTTCTGTCCTGTTGTCCCTGCCATGTGCTCACTTAGCACATGGCTCTGATTATTATTGTTCATGTCTCCGCCCTAGTCCCGCCTTTGTTCCTCCTCCTTGTCCGTGTCTCATTTGTAATCCTGCCCCCTCGTTATCTGTTTCAGGTGTCCCTTGTCTGTGTGGTGTATTTAAGTTCCCTTGTCTCTCATCCTTGTGTTGGACAATCTATGTTTGACTGTCTGTCTTGTTGGTTCTTTGATTTGATCCATGTTTGCGTTTCTGTTTCTTGATTTGATTCACATCCCTGGTCTGTCTGTTTCTTCTATGTGCTTTTTGAGTTGTTTGGTTTGTCTATTTGTATTACTCTGTTTAGTTCTGTGTTCTAGTTTAACTCTGTTTTCTAGTTTAGCCTCTGTAACACTCTCTGTCTGTTTAGTTCTCTCTCTGTCCAGTTCTCTCTTTCTGTCCATGTCTCTTTGTCTAGGTCATTATTTCAAAGTCTCTCTCTGTCTAGGTCTTTAAGTATTCTCTAGTTCTTAGTCTGTCTTTGTTTTGTTATATTTTGGTTGTAAATAGTCACTGTGTTTTAGTGTGTGTGTGTGTGTCCGGCTCCGTCAGTCCACCTCCGCGTTCCTGACAGTGAAAGACTGACAACTGATTATCATTTATATATTATTATTTCTAGAAAATCACAAGGATATAAAAACAGGAAAATGGACAGGAGTGAGCTCCCAAAGAATCAAATCTTTGACCATGTGGGAGTCGCTCACATAAACTGTTGGCCAATGATCTGAGTTGAATCTCTTGGATTCTCAATTCCCAAGGCCTTCTACAGCAACTTTGAACTTAAAATGTAAATGTTACATGAACACAAAGTGTATTTAACATTAAAAATACACAATTAAATTTACGCTGCTTTGTGTGGACTAAAGACTAAAATATTTTTAGTATTTGTCGACTTAAACTAGACTAAAACTAACATTAATTAAATGTTTAAAATGAGACTAAAATTAATACACATTGTAGTCAAAAAGACTAAGACTTAAACTCAATCAAAATCAGCTGACAAAACTGTAGACTGTGACACTGTAGGCCTTTGCTCATGCAACCTTCCCATTGCTGGAACAAACGTCCACAAAGTCCTGGAGCTGTATCAGAGACTCTGTATTATGCCTTTTGTGAAAAGGTTGCCCCCTTGTGGGGGACCCACTCTGTAGAGCATAAATGAGTTCATTCAGAAATGACAAAGAGGGTTGACTTATTGTCTCATGGGAATTGGGCTTAGACAAAAAAATATATAATCACTTCACATAAATATTGTTTACTACTGACTGCTGCTCGTAGACAATTTCACTCTGGAGTACTCTCTCTCTCTCTCTCTCTCTCTCATCTGCTGGGCTTTCATTCACGTTCCTAATGTATGTTTCCTCCATTCCTTTAATTAAAGTGTTAGACTCAAGCTTGTGTCGCTATAAGAAGAACATGTTTTCCCTGATAACCGAGTGTTAAAGAGCTGCCCTACGGCGTTAATGTGATCCTCTTTTAACCGTAAATACATTTTCTCTCCACCGCTGTGAAAATGCGTCCCTTCCCTGTGGGCCACCGACTTCCTCAAGACGCAATTATAGATGTTAATTGACAAACACAAATCGAAAACCACGCAAATCGACTCTTAATACCTGCTATTAATGGAAAACCAGGACTGGACATGACCTACAGAATGAAAGATGGGAATTCCCATCATTTTCAAAACCAGTTTCTGAAATTTCTCTCTCTCACAACTGTCAGTACGCTGCTTATTCTGAATGCTCCTGGCTTTGTGATGTCACAAAACCCAACACATTAATTGGTCTATTCAGCCTCCAGCAAAAATGAGCCCCGTCCACTCATGTTTACGGTGTTTCCTGCTGATATGAAATCAGGTATCGTTTGAAACCATCAACATATGGAAAGTAAACATCTCATTATGAATTTTCTGTCTTTGTGCCTATCCAGCTTTGCTACATCAGTTTAATCCCCACCTGTTTCGTAACTGACCACGTCTTGGACAAAGCACATTACAGAGCAGCCAATCAGAATGGGGCTCATTTAAATATCAGTCTTAAAGGTACGGTAAAAGACAATGCAATGATGTATAGCAGTGTGTAATGTGGAAGTGTGAGTTTCTCATACGTTTATGTTAACTACACATTTTCTGTCATTCATTCATGCTGTGGACACTTTCACACACTCACCCAGTCACTCACACACTCACACCTGTGGACAGTGTCACACACTCACCCAGTCACTCATACACTCACACCTGTGGACAGTTTTACACACTCATTCATTCACTCACACACTCAAACCTGTGGACTATGTCACACACTCACACCTGTGGACAGTGTCACATACTCACCCAGTCACTCACACACTCGCACCTGTAGGCAGTTTCACACACTCACCCATCACTCACACACTCACACCTGTGGACAAGGCCACACACTCACCCAGTCACCCCCTCTCTCACTTACTCACCCACACCTGTGGATAGTTTCACACATCACCCTGTCACTCACTCACATGTATGAGCAGTTTCACTCAGTCACTCACTCATAAAGCTCCAGGTGAACACCCTTGGTGTCAGAGGTAATGTGCTGAATATTGAGCAAAGCTCCCAAATCTTTTGGCCAGGGATCAGGAAGTAAACACAAAGGCCGTTATTATTAAAGCTCTGAGCTTTAAGGAAAAAAAGGGAGTTCATGCTCATAGGCGAAAGAGCTCGATTATTGCTATTATGCCTAGAGTGGAGGACGCGGAGGTGGAGGAATAATGGCCTCCGCCGATGTGTTTGGATTTGTGATTTTTTGGCAGGGGGCGGAGGACGACCTCCTCCAGCTCTTGGCAACAACAGAGTGAAGTAAAGTCACTGCCGCCACAATCGCCTGCCAACGCCGCCGACGACGACATCCACGGCTGTTTCCCGCTCGGTTTAAGAGGGTTAAGAGTCAATAGATGAGTGCTCTCGGTAATCATCCGCAGACTCGTGGGTAATTATAACCAGCACTGTCAGACAAAACCAAATCAGCCTCAGAACGATGATTGTTTGCTCTCATCTCAAGAGCTATGAAGATATTTCTCCCTAAACTGAGACGATTAGCTCAAAACAAGTACATCACAACAAACTCCAGTTTGTTTCCCCAGCTAGCCTAGGCTAACATATTTGATTTGGGTCAGATATGCCACTTGCTTGCCAGAGTGTGTTCAACTTGATGTAAAACACAGTTAGCATGGAAATAATCTACAAATAATCTGATATTTATGGCTAGTCATTCAGTCACCTATACTTGTGCATTCTTTTGTTTCTCAGCTTCTCATTTGACATCTTCCATACCTTTTTCCTTTAAACCTCTGAGACCTTCACTGTGGGATTTTTGCCTTAAATTCCTGGCAGATAGCAAGGAACCTCCAATTTAGCATGCTAACACCACTTGGAGAAGGGATAGCAATGCTAATGCTAGGAGGCGGTTAATTATTGACTATGACTGTGGGTCCGAAATGGCTCCTTATTTACTATTCCCTACATTACTCACTGTATAGTGCACAATATTAAGCAACTGAATTCAGGAGGGTAGTGAACGATTTTGGACACAACTTCTTGGGTTCTTTTCAAACAATGCAGTGTATTATGAGTATCCGTTGTCCACTAGTGTACATAGGTTGTAAAGTACTTCCTGCAGTGTATTGTGGGATTGTTTTAGTGTGTTGATATTTGTCTGCTATGTTTTCGGACCCTACTGCAAAATAGTGGAAACCCATTATAATGAAGTACATAGTGAATAGCACATAGTTATGGTACACAGTGTATATGAACTAGCTAATGTGTTTTTTTAACCATTGCTGCAATCACATTTAACCCAGGACTCAACAGTTTTCAATAACTTCACGCCGAATTAGTCAGAGCTTACACTGTCAGAAAATATTTCACTGGAATGATACCTTTTGCTGTCTCTGTGGCGGTACCCTCGAGGGTACATATTTGTACATTTAATAAGGGAGCATAATTGTACCTTATTCTAAAATAACTGTGAATTTTAATTTGGGTTGATTTCATATGCCCCATTTAATCTCTAGGATTTATATCATGTTCTTTAATTTTACACAGTTCTGTAATGAAATATTATAAATATCCCACTCTCTTTCTGGAGAAGAGAATGTAATGTAGCTTTAACAGTTACAAAGTTAAAAATAAATTCTGATGAAGTGTGTGTGTTTTTCGGAGTGGTTGGCTTGACATTATTCTCATGTACAAATAGCAAAAAATTATAGCAAAACTGTGTTTTATTGAGGTGTTATATTAAAGTATATAGCACTCCTAAGTAAGCTTCATAATATTTTCAAATTCTTCGGCTTGGATAAGGAAGTTAAGTTTGATAAAAGCAATGGTTAGCTTTAACATTAGCATTTATTGCTAATCATTTCAAAAATCATCAAATTAAAAAAATAAATTAAATCAAAGTTTTTATCTATCACATGAACAGTCAAACACAACGCAACCAGCAGTGAAATGCTCATTATTAAGCTAGTGATATGCTAATCATCAAATAAAAGCAAATTAGAATTGAAATGCTAATGCTAATCTGTTGTTTACTCTGATTTCTCTTAAAACTGTGACTCAGCAATAAAAGAAAGAAAAAAAAAAAAAAAAAAAAAAAAAAAAAAATCACACCCCACTGCCTGCAGTTTCTCTGAGGTACAGCTATGCTAACATGTCTAATTGAGGTCATAACTCTCACAGTTTTGACACCTGTGATGTGAAGAGTTAGCCACACCATGGGCTTTTGTGCCTGAATCTGTGCAGAGGAGTTGTTTCGCTCCTTTCTTCCGCTATAAAGACCCCCTTGAGAAAGCTCTGTGGGGGAAACGGCTCTATGTAGCATCACGTTGAGAGAAATTAGCGGGTTGTATTAGGAGTGTTCTCACATTGAGACTTGATTTTGATTTGAGCATAGCACTGAGGTGTTGGAGCTTCATAATGGGTCAATGAGAGTTCACTTTCATTATTACACGTAAAAATGACATTCATTCATTCATTCATATTCTGTAAATAATTCATTCTGAACAGGCATGCAGTGCGTATGTAGCCTACATGGAATCACTAGGCACAAGAAATTGATTCAACAACACACTCACTAATTTTCCATTGGAACTGAGAGACGAGACAAGACACAAACAACACTTTCAATATTTTACTTCTGTCCAGTTCATGAGCAAATATGAGGTAGAGTTCTTAGCATGAAAAATCGTGACACACAGTATCCTGAGAGTAAGAGACTATGACATCATCACACATCAAATAAACAAACGCAGCTCACCCCCGCCCTCTAAAGATGACATCATCACACATCAAATAAACAAATGCAGCTCACCGCCGCCCTCTAAAGATGACATCATCACACATCAAATAAACAAACGCAGCTCACCACCGCCCTCTAAAGACGACACCGACACACATCAAATAAACAAACGCAACTCACCACCGCCCTCTAAAGACGACACCAACACACAACAAATAAACAAACGCAGCTCACCACCGCCCTCTAAAGACGACACCAACACACATCAAATAAACAAACGCAGCTCACCACCGCCCTCTAAAGACGACACCGACACACATCAAATAAACAAACACCGCTCACCACCGCCCTCTAAAGACGACACCAACACACATCAAATAAACAAACGCAACTCACCACCGCCCTCTAAAGACGACACCAACACACAACAAATAAACAAACGCAGCTCACCACCGCCCTCTAAAGACGACACCAACACACATCAAATAAACAAACGCAGCTCACCACCGCCCTCTAAAGACGACACCGACACACATCAAATAAACAAACACCGCTCACCACCGCCCTCTAAAGACGACACCAACACACATCAAATAAACAAACGCAGCTCACCACCGCCCTCTAAAGACGACACCAACACACATCAAATAAACAAACGCAGCTCACCACCGCCCTCTAAAGACGACACCAACACACATCAAATAAACAAACGCAGCTCACCACCGCCCTCTAAAGACGACACCAACACACATCAAATAAACAAACGCAGCTCACCACCGCCCTCTAAAGACGACACCAACACACATCAAATAAACAAACGCAGCTCACCGCCGCCCTCTAAAAACCACACCAACACACATCAAATAAACAAACACAGCTCATCGCCGCCCTCTAAAGACGACACCAACACACATCAAATAAACAAATACAACCCACTGCTGCCCTCTAAAGACGACACCAACACACAACAAATAAACAAATGCAGCTCACCGCCGCCGTCTAAAGATGCCAGTGTCTAACATATTAAAGACGTAACTGCAGTGGTCGGAGAAACGCATTTCATTGCCGTCATTTGAGTCATAGCTGTTATTGAGTGCTGTTTTCTGGTTTCTTCCATTACTTTTTTTCCTCTTGCCTCATACACAGAGGGATGAAATCATTTCTTTTCAAGATTGCCCTCCTCTCCCCCTCACGGACCCCTCCGCACTCTCCTCACATTGTGTTTACAGTGCTCCATCTCACAGAGGTGATAACAAACAAGGCATTCTTCCTCTGTCCCATGTTGCAGCCTCTAGATACCACCCCCAACCCAATTCATCTCTAAAGCAGAGGCAATCAAAGAGAGAGGCAGCTGTCTCTTACAGAGGAGGCTCCTGGAGGAAGGAGAAACCTTAAGAGGGAGAGAGAGAGAGAGAGAGAGAGAGAGAGAGAGAGTCAGAAAATGGGATTTGTCTTATTTTTGTTATGGCTCTGGCGAATACTCATAAAAGCCCCTCACAGAAAGACTCTCGCGGCTCCCACCACCTGCTCCTTACCCATGACTCACTGCTCCTGATTGTCTAGGCACTGGAGACTCGTCCCATATGTGGGGTGTAGAAACTCTGGCTCAGAACTTCATGGATCACACTCTGAAAGAACAGGCGCTGTTAGTGTAGGACAGTGACCTGAGCTGAGCTCTGACTCCACGAGGAACCTGGACCTCAGGAAACAGAGACGGCTGAGCAGGACCAAGTCTCCCATCTACAAATCGCTCCCGGGTGCAGTTTAAGCTTTTTAACCAACTTGTTAGGCTCATAAGATACCGGACACAAGCCTAAACTCACCATGCCCAATGCCAAGAGTCAGCCAGAGGAGTGTAACCCCATCAGGACTCAGCTGGGTTCTCTGGACTAAGATACCTTTATGTTCATTTCAGATGGAGACTTAACCACCCACTGTTACAGCCTGTCTAGGTAGGCCGCAACATAAAGTAAAAAGGAAAAAAAAAAAAGTATATATGTCTCCCCCAACTCCTCACACTTCAGTCCCACCAGACCAAGGAAACGACAGGTTCACCAGAATTCAGTCTCCAAATGTTTTATTTACTCCAAGATGACAATGGAAGCAAAACTTCAGGAGTGGTCTAAGCCTAAAATAAACAAATCCCATTCCACCCAACATATATAACTTACCTACCCAAATCAATAAAGAAAGAAAATACAAAAACATTACCTAACTCCCTAACATAAACAGAATGCAAGTCAACCCCTTTAATGAAAATAAATAAGGCTACACCCCCTACAGCTTCCAAATGAGTAGGAGAACTATGAGGTTAACACCACATTAGACAGCTGACTCACACACAATAGCATGAGCTGAATCACAAACAATAGTATGTTCACAGATGCACATACACACAAGCTTTAGTCTGGCAGGAAGAAGCAATGACCAGGAGGAAGAGGAGGAGCTTCTTTCAGTCATCCAGCAGGGCTTTAAATCTGTTCCGCCTTAATCCTGTCAGCCAACCGGAGCACGGTTCCAGCAGCAAATCAGCAGCAGCACCTGTGGCATTTACTCAGGATAGAGAAACAACACAAATAAGTCACCAGACGTAACACCCCCACCCTACAGAATCAAACAACATGTTTGAAACTATAAAATTAAACACGTGACAAAGCATCAGCAACTATATTTTCACTTCCCTTTTTATGATGTATCTCTAGTGGGAAAGATTGTACCAACAATGACCATCTCAAAAGACGTTGATTATGATTGCTCATTCGGTTAAGGAAGACCAGTGGGTTGTGGTCAGTGTAAACCACTATCGGCACTGAACTTGATCCAACATAAACTTCGAAATGTTGCAAAGCCAACAAAAGAGCTAACGTTTCCTTTTCGATAGTACTATAGTTTAACTGATGTTTGTTGAATTTCTTTGAAAAATAACAAACAGGATGGTCAATGCCTTGGTGATCTTCCTGTAGCAATACAGCCCCTGCACCTGTCCCACTTGCATCTACTTCAAGTTTAAAAGGTATCTCAAAATTTGGTGCAGTAAGGACTGGAGAGTTACACAAAACAGCTTTGATGGCGTCAAAAGCTAATTTACACTCTGGAGACCACATGAATAGCTGTCCCTTCTGAAGTAGGTCAGTAAGAGGAGACACTAGACTAGAAAAGTTTCTACAAAACGCACGATAAAACCCAGCCATTCCTAAAAATCTCCTTAACTCACGCCGGTTAGTGGGGGCAGGAAAATCCAAAATGGCAGAAATCTTGGCCTGTACAGGCCGGACTTGACCTTGGCCAACCTCACGACCCAAGTAAGTCACTACAGCTTTAGCAAATTCACATTTTGCTAAATTTAATGTAAGAGAAGCATTCTGCAACCGACTGAACACTTCTGAAAGAGTTTGCAAATGGTCAACCCATTTAGATGAATAAATGACAATATCATCCAAATATGCATCACAATTAGTTATACCAACTAACACATGATTCATCAAACGTTGAAAAGTAGCAGGAGCATTTCTAAGTCCAAAAGGAAGAACTGTATATTGTAGAAAACTATCAGGAGTTACAAAAGCAGAAATATCAGAAGCACGCTGGGTTAATGGCACTTGCCAGTAACCTTTCAGTAAATCTAGTTTTGTAACAAATTTTGCAGATCCAACTCTATCAATACAGTCCTCCATTCTAGGAAGTGGAAACGAATCAGGTGTAGTAATAGAATTAACTCTCCGGTAATCTGTACAAAAACGCACTGACCCGTCAGGTTTCGGCACCACTATACATGGAGAACTCCAAGAACTTGTGCTGGGAACAGCAAACCCTGTGTCCATCAAATATTCTACTTCCTTTTGCATCAAACTCCTTTTAACTGGATTAACCCGATACGCATTTTGTTTAATGGGTCTATGATTATCAACATCTATGTCATGATGCACAAGGGACGTCTGAGATGGAATATCTGAAAACAAAGATATGTGACCCTGAATAAGACTTATCACATCCTCACGATCACTCTCAGATAAATGCATTAAGTGTGATGGTAAATCAGCTAATATCTCTGAATTGGATAAACGTGCTGGCACAAAAGGTACACTACGCAATGTTAACCCATCTTCTTCAGGGTTATACACAAGCGGGATAACAGCAACAGTAGAAGTAGTGGTTTTAGCAGTAGGCAACACTTCACAACTTCCCACAGGACCACGACATACATAGGCCTTTAACATATTGATATGGCAGACGCGACTTTTCCTTTTCCGGTCAGGGGTTTTAACCACATAATCTGTTTCACTAAGTTTGGATTCAATTACGTAAGGACCAGAAAATTTAGCCTGTAAGGCTGAACCAGAGATAGGCAGAAATACTAAAACTTTATCTCCAGGAAGAAATTCACGACACCTTGCTCTTTTGTCAAAACGACGTTTCATTTTAACTTGAGCAGCAGTTAATGAAGCCATAGCTATTTTACAAGCGTTATGCAGACGTTCACGAAACGCACTCACATACTCCAACACATTGTGTTTTTCTGACAACTGCTCAGCACTCAATTGCTCATGGAGCATTCTAAGTGGTCCCCGAACTGTATGTGCGAACACCAACTGTGCAGGACTAAATCCAAGAGATTCCTGAACTACCTCCCGTAAAGCAAACAAAAGAAAAGGGACTCCCTCATCCCAATCACGTCCTGATTCAAAGCAGTATTTGCGCAGCATAGATTTTAATGTTTGGTGAAATCGCTCCAATGCCCCTTGTGATTCTGGGTGATAGGCACTAGCTACTTGATGTTTAATTGACATCTCATTAATCACTTGAGAAAAAATCTTAGAGATGAAATTGGAACCCTGATCTGTTTGAATAACCTTGGGCAACCCAAATGTAGAGCAGAATTTCACCAAAGCCTTGACAACTGCCTTAGAGCTGATGGTGCGTAAGGGAATGGCCTCAGGATAACGAGTAGCAGAACACATTATTGTTAACAAATATTCATGTCCTGCCTTTGTCCTTGGCAATGGACCCACACAATCCAAAATGATTTTCTCGAAAGGCTCCCCCATCACCGGTATTGGATGAAGGGGAGCTGACGGAATTGACTGATTAGGTTTACCTACTAGTTGGCATACATGACAAGAACGACAGAAATTTGAAACATCACTCTTGAGTCCCGGCCAAAAGAAATGTCTTAAAATACGGTCATAAGTCTTAGTAACTCCTAAATGACCAGAAAATGCATTCTCATGTGCTAGGCTCAAAACAGGACCTCTATAAGCCTCTGGAATAACAATCTGATGGATAGTGTTCCAACCCAAATCAGAGGTTCCTGTAGGTGTCCACTTTCGTTTCAAAATTCCCTCACTGACATAATAAGCAACCGCTAATTTATTTATATCCCCCTCCGGAACAGTTTTAGCAAAACACAAGGCTAAAGATGCATCACCTTGCTGAGCTTCAATCAGCTGCTTTCTCCCAATTTTTAACCCTGTCATAATCACTTCCCCAAAAATTTTTTTATCACCACTTGCTTTTGTCTCCTTCACAACTGGTGGACCTTGAGGTGCCATAAATGTCCCTAAAAGGGGTACCTCTGGAGTTTTACGAGCTTGAGCCCTTGTTACCACACAACCAGGGAACAAAGATAAAATTTTTGGATCGATGTCACCAGTTTCAGGCATCACACTCACTTCTGGCAAAGGAAACACTTTTCCTCCAGCCAAATCGTTCCCAAGAATGAGGGAGACACCTGCAACTGGCAACCTATCTCGCACAGCAACCTTCACAAGACCTTTAACTAACCCAGATTTCAAATAAATCGTGTGCAAGGGAACTTGCAGATGACCCATCTCAATACCCCGTACCAAAACAGAAGACCCACAAAACGTCTTTTCGGAGAAGGGCAACACACTTTCTAAAATAAACGACTGAGCAGCCCCTGTATCTCGTAATATTTTAACGGGATGTAAATCATGATCCTGCTCTACAATTGAAACCCACCCATTCAATAAAAAAGGCTTATACCCGTCATCCAGGCAAGGTTTGGAACTTTGCAAAGACGACAAGGCATCCGATTGTGCCAGACCCACACTTTTGAGATGCTGTTTGTTTCTTTTCTTTTGCCAGGCTTTACACTCAGCGATCAAATGTCCAGGTTTACAACAAAAGAAACAAACACGTGTCTCACCATCATTATGACCCTTTTGAAACACTTTAGGTGGTACCTCACATTTTTCTGGAGCAACAAACGCAGCATGTGGTAATGTGCAATCCTTTCTTACCACACGGTCAGACCGTACAGGCGATGTAAAAACAGTTTTATGAGTCAACACAAACTCATCTGCATACACCGCTGCATCTGCCAGAGAAATAACTTTCTTCTCATTTAGATGAACCACAATATTTTCATGAACAGCATTTTTAAAATCCTCCAATAAAATGAGTTCCTGTAACTGTTCAAAACTGGTAACATTAGAGGCACTACACCACTTCTCAAATAAAGTCCGTTTCTCACGTGCAAACTCCACATATGTCTGGCTGGCGGTTTTCACCTTCATTCTAAAGTTTTGGCGGTAAGCTTCAGGCACAAGCTCATATGCATGTAAAATACTGCTTTTCACTACCTCATAATCCAAACTCTGACTTAAAGATAACGCTGCGCATACCTCTTGAGCTTTTCCCTCCAGCTTGCATTGCAACAACAGAGGCCAGACTTCCTTAGGCCAATGCAAAACAGAGGCAATTCGTTCAAAAGCAGGAAAATAAGAATCCACATCTGATTCTCTAAAATGAGGTACTAGCTTAATATGCTTACCTACATCAAATGCAGCAACCGGTTCTGGTGATGTCACAGAAGAATGAGCAGCAGCTGGCAAAGGAATAAACAGGGTAGAAGGTGTGGAAGCAGGGCCAGAAGGAGTAGAAGTAGGACCAGGAAGAATGGAAACAGGGCCAGAAGCTCTCCTATCGGTAGTCTCTGAAGAAGCACCCAGCGGTAGTAGCAAAGGGTCACCAGTTGCAGTACCTGCACCTGAAGGCCCAGTCTGCAACTGGTATAACCTCAGAGCCTTCTCAGCTTCAATCTCCAGAGCCCTCACCTTCAGAAATTGTATCTCACGCTCCTGCCGTCGTGTCTCCAATTCCAACTCCTTAAGGCGCACTGCTATCAGAGGATCAGATGGTTTTGATCCCGTACTAGGCGATACCGCACTGATAGTGGACTCCTCCACAACCAGTGAGAAAGCACCTGCACCCTCACCTGCAACCTGCGCACTGACTGCCACCTCTCCATCTGGCAACACCTTTAAAGCAACCAATTTCTCAAGTAAAGCAGTTTTAATCTCCTCCCTCTTACCATGACGAGGAACAGACACCTGATAAGCCTCAGCAATCGAGACTAGATCCTTTCTACGGTAAGTATCCAATTTCCCACGAGAAGGAGACCTAACAAAATCAGCCACATCCATACTGAAGCCTCAAACCATAGAAGTTCACCCCCACCAAAAAAAAACCAGCCAGACAGACACAGTCCGACAGACCACAACAAGAAAAGCAGAAAGCTCCCCCTGCCAAAAAAAACCCAAAGAGGACGAGCCCCCAATTTATGTTACAGCCTGTCTAGGTAGGCCGCAACATAAAGTAAAAAGGAAAAAAAAAAAAGTATATATGTCTCCCCCAACTCCTCACACTTCAGTCCCACCAGACCAAGGAAACGACAGGTTCACCAGAATTCAGTCTCCAAATGTTTTATTTACTCCAAGATGACAATGGAAGCAAAACTTCAGGAGTGGTCTAAGCCTAAAATAAACAAATCCCATTCCACCCAACATATATAACTTACCTACCCAAATCAATAAAGAAAGAAAATACAAAAACATTACCTAACTCCCTAACATAAACAGAATGCAAGTCAACCCCTTTAATGAAAATAAATAAGGCTACACCCCCTACAGCTTCCAAATGAGTAGGAGAACTATGAGGTTAACACCACATTAGACAGCTGACTCACACACAATAGCATGAGCTGAATCACAAACAATAGTATGTTCACAGATGCACATACACACAAGCTTTAGTCTGGCAGGAAGAAGCAATGACCAGGAGGAAGAGGAGGAGCTTCTTTCAGTCATCCAGCAGGGCTTTAAATCTGTTCCGCCTTAATCCTGTCAGCCAACCGGAGCACGGTTCCAGCAGCAAATCAGCAGCAGCACCTGTGGCATTTACTCAGGATAGAGAAACAACACAAATAAGTCACCAGACGTAACACCCACAAATCAGGAGCTTACGCAGCTGAATGTCACCAAATCCTCACAGCCGTCCACTCTAAAGCCTTCCAGGAAGAGCAGAGCTGCGGAGCATCCCGCTACAAATCCCCTTCATGTCAGAAGAGACGTCGGAAGCGCAGGTCTCTTTAAATGTTTGGACAATGTTTGACCATTAATCCCCTGGTCATTTTCTCGCCCCTTTCTCCAGAGCTGTCCACAATGACCAGAGGTCATTGGGAAAAACACCAGCAACACGTCTGTAATTATGCGCCGACTGCCTCATGTCCAAGAGGTTGTTCATCATTTCTCAGACAAGATGGAGCTCAAATTGAATCGTGTCATCACTCAGTCATCGCTCAATCATTTCTCCATCACCGCTCGGACAGGGCCTGGACGCTGCCGTGTGAATTGGCTGACCTCTGCTCATCCACCCGAGGGTGACACGCAGGAACAAAAAAAACCAAAGAAAACGTCCCCTGAATATCTCTGAAATTCCACCTTAATAGGTCTGTAGTTCCAAATTATTGTCTCTTTGTTCTCCTTAACATCTCCTTAATGAAAAAAACAGAGAGCAGCGAGAGTGATAGAGAGCAATGAGAAAAACAAGAGAGATGACAATAATGAGAAAAGTGAGAATGACAAGTTTGTTGAGAGTGATAACAACAATAAGAAAAGAGAGCACTGAGAGCGATAGAGTGATAGAGATATTGTCTCTGAGAAAAAAGCAAGAGCAGTGAGAAAAGCAAGAGCAGTGAGTAAAGACAGAGCAGTGAGAAAAGCAAGAGCAGCGCGAAAAGAGAGCAGTGAGAAAAGCAAGAGCAGCGAGAAAAGAGAGAACAGTGAGAAAAAATAGCAGTGAGAAAAGAGTGAGCAGTGAGAAAAGCAAGAGCAGCGCGAAAGGGGAGCAGCAAGAAAGACAGAGCATTAAGAAAAAACAGAGCAGTGAGAAAAGAGTGAGCAATGAGAAAAGCAAGAGCAGCGCGAAAGGAGAGCAGCAAGAAAGACAGAGCATTAAGAAAAAACAGAGCAGTGAGAAAAGTGAGAGCAGCGAGCATAGAGAGAGCAGTGAGAAAAGAGTGAGCAGTGAGTAAAGACAGAGCAATGAGAAAAGAGTGAGCAGTGAGTAAAGACAGAGCAATGAGAAAAGAGTGAGCAGTGAGTAAAGACAGAGCAGTGAGAAAAGAGTGAGCAGTGAGTAAAGACAGAGCAGTGAGAAAAGAGTGAGCATGAGAAAAGCAACAGCAGCAAGAAAAGAGTGAGCAGTGAAAAAAAGTGAGAGCAGTGAGTATAGAGAGAGCAGTGAGAAAAGACAGAGCGGTGAGAAAAGCAAGAGCAGCGAGAAAGACAGAGCAGTGAGAAAAGCTGCAGCAGCGAGAAAAATCAGAGCAGTGAGAAAATAGAGAAGAGTGAGAAAGGCGGGAGCATTGATAAATGATTATTCGCGTTCTATGTGAACGCAGCAGTGGAGCGTCTCTCTGCCCTGAGGCAAGAATCGGAAAACACACCTGGAACAACCGGACAGATCCGAACATTCCTGTTCCTTCATCTCCAGACTGCCATCGACACCGTGGAGATCTGAGGCACATCTCCAGAGGCAGGAGCCGCTCTTTGATCTTCCTCATCACTGTGATGAGGTGGGGGCCAAACTGGGGACGCAGCACTCACTGTGGACTCTACTGGACACTTTGAGAGAGAAAACCCCCCTGGGAACTACTGTACACACACACACACAAACACACACACACACACACACACACATACTACAGGACCACCACCCAGTGTGTGTGTTTCTGATAAAGTGGCCAGTGAGTGTCAGTAGAGGGGGGGTGTTTCTGATAAAGTGGCCAATGAATGTCAGTAGAGGGGGGGTGTTTCTGATAAAGTGGCCAGTGTGTGTCAGTGGAGGGGGGGGTGTTTCTGATAAAGTGGCCAGTGAGTGTCAGTAGAGGGGAGTGTTTCTGATAAAGTGGCCAGTGAGTGTCAGTAGAAGGGGGGTGTTTCTGATAAAGTGGCCAGTGAGTGTCAGTAGAGGGGGGGTGTTTCTGATAAAGTGGCCAGTGTGTGTCAGTAGAGGGGGGTGTTTCTGATAAAGTGGCCAGTGAGTGTCAGTAGAGGGGGGGGTGTGTTTCTGATAAAGTGGCCAGTGTGTGTCAATAGAGGGGGGGGGGTGTTTCTGATAAAGTGGCCAGTGAGTGTCAGTAGAGGGGGGTGTTTCTGATAAAGTGGCCAGTGAGTGTCAGTAGAAGGGGGTGTTTCTGATAAAGTGGCCAGTGTGTGTATTAGTAGAGGGGGGGGGGGGGTGTTTCTGATAAAGTGGACAGTGAGTGTCAGTAGAGGGGGGTGTGTGTTTCTGATAAAGTGGCCAGTGTGTGTCAATAGAGGGGGGGGGGTGTTTCTGATAAAGTGGCCAGTGAGTGTCAGTAGAGGGGGGTGTTTCTGATAAAGTGGCCAGTGAGTGTCAGTAGAAGGGGGTGTTTCTGATAAAGTGGCCAGTGTGTGTATTAGTAGAGGGGGGGGGGGGTGTTTCTGATAAAGTGGACAGTGAGTGTCAGTAGAAGGGGGGTGTTTCTGATAAAGTGGCCAGTGAGTGTCAGTAGAAGGGCGGTGTTTCTGATAAAGTGGCCAGTGTGTGTCAGTAGAGGGGGGGGTGTTTCTGATAAAGTGGCCAGTGAGTGTCAGTAGAGGGGTGTGTTTCTGATAAAGTGCCCAGTGAGTGTCAGTAGAGGGGGAGTTTCTGATAAAGTGGCCAGTGAGTGTCAGTAGAGGGGGGGTGTTTCTGATAAAGTGGCCAGTGAGTGTCAGTAGAGGGGGGGTGTTTCTGATAAAGTGGCCAGTGAGTGTCAGTAGAGGGGGGGTGTTTCTGATAAAGTGGCCAGTGAGTCTCAGTAGAGGGGGGTGTTTCTGATAAAGTGGCCAGTGAGTGTCAGTAGAGGGGGGGTGTTTCTGATAAAGTGGCCGGTGAGTGTCAGTAGAGGGGGGGTGTTTCTGATAAAGTGGCCAGTGAGTGTCAGTAGAGGGGGGGTGTTTCTGATAAAGTGCCCAATGAGTGTCAGTAGAGGGGGGGTGTTTCTGATAAAGTGGCCAGTGAGTGTCAGTAGAGGGGGGGTGTTTCTGATAAAGTGCCCAGTGAGTGTCAGTAGAGGGGGGTGTTTCTGATAAAGTGGCCAGTGAGTGTCAGTAGAGGGGGGTGTTTCTGATAAAGTGGCCAGTGAGTGTCAGTAGAGGGGGTGTTTCTGATAAAGTGGCCTTGTCTCTGTCCTCTTATGTCTCATTGTTTCTAGTTATGAATTTCTGCTGGGGTAAGTCCAGCATGTCCTCAGTCCCTCTCGTCCTCTGTCAGGGACAGGTGCACTCTGGTAGCAGGAGCCCTGGATTATTCAGAGTGCCATAAGTGTCCCTGTAATTGCTGTCCACAGCTAGCGAAGGGTCTTGTATCAGCAGTGTTTTTGACATGCAATTATGAGCCTGTCGTATTATAAATATCCTGCGAGGACTAGGGAACTTCACTGTGGACTTTCGTCAGGATTGGGACACAGCCTGAGACGTCTCTTCTTATTAGCGGTACACAGTTTAAAAAGTGAGGTCAGGCTAGCAGCCGGATGTTGTCAGAGTGTAACAAAATGGTCTGGAGGTGTAGCTTGTGCATTGTTAGCGTGATTGTAGTGACTATACATGACCTGGACTGTCCTGCGCTAATTGTGACAAGCCAAGTCCAGCACTGCTCTGGGACACAGCAAGTTTGTCCCAGGATGATGTGTATAAGAGTCCTACAGATTCTAATTAGCCTCTGTCTTTCTGTCTCTCTCTGAGCTCATAGGTTAACATCCCTCTACCCCGTCCCTCAGCACTGTGCAAACCACAGAATCAGAGATTAGTGTCCTCCTCCGAGCGTGTTGAGTCTGATGAACAGAGGTTAGTGTTCTCCTCTGAGCGTGTTGAGTCTGATGAACAGAGGTTAGCATTCTCCTCCGAGCGTGTTGAGTCTGATGAACAGAGGTTAGTGTTCTCCTCTGAGCGTGTTGAGTCTGATGAACAGAGGTTAGCGTTCTCCTCTGAGCGTGTTGAGTCTGATGAACTGAGGTTAGTGTTCTCCTCCGAGCGTGTTGAGTCTGACGAACAGAGGTTAGTGTTCTCCTCCGAGCATGTTGAGTCTGATGAACAGAGGTTAGTGTTCTCCTCTGAGCGTGTTGAGTCTGATGAACAGAGGTTAGTGTTCTCCTCCGAGCATGTTGAGTCTGATGAACAGAGGTTAGTGTTCTCCTCCGAGCATGTTGAGTCTGATGAACAGAGGTTAGTGTTCTCCTCCGAGCATGTTGAGTCTGATGAACAGAGGTTAGTGTTCTCCTCTGAGCGTGTTGAGTCTGATGAACAGAGGTTAGTGTTCTCCTCTGAGCGTGTTGAGTCTGATGAACAGAGGTTAGCATTCTCCTCCGAGTGTGTTGAGTCTGATGAACAGAGGTTAGTGTTCTCCTCTGAGCGTGTTGAGTCTGATGAACAGAGGTTAGCGTTCTCCTCTGAGCGTGTTGAGTCTGATGAACTGAGGTTAGTGTTCTCCTCCGAGCGTGTTGAGTCTGACGAACAGAGGTTAGTGTTCTCCTCCGAGCATGTTGAGTCTGATGAACAGAGGTTAGTGTTCTCCTCTGAGCGTGTTGAGTCTGATGAACAGAGGTTAGAGTTCACCTCCGAGCGTGTTGAGTCTGATGAACAGAGGTTAGCGTTCTCCTCCGAGCGTGTTGAGTCTGATGAACAGAGGTTAGTGTTCTCCTCTGAGCGTGTTGAGTCTGATGAACTGAGGTTAGTGTTCTCCTCTGAGCGTGTTGAGTCTGATGAACTGAGGTTAGTGTTCTCCTCCGAGCGTGTTGAGTCTGACGAACAGAGGTTAGTGTTCTCCTCCGAGCGTGTTGAGTCTGATGAACAGAGATTAGTGTTCTCCTCTGAGCGTGTTGAGTCTGATGAACAGAGGTTAGTGTTCTCCTCTGAGCGTGTTGAGTCTGATGAACAGAGGTTAGTGTTCTCCTCTGAGCGTGTTGAGTCTGATGAACAGAGGTTAGTGTTCTCCTCTGAGCGTGTTGAGTCTGATGAACAGAGGTTAGCATTCTCCTCTGAGCATGTGGAGTCTGATGAACAGAGGTTAGCTTTCTCCTCCGAGCGTGTTGAGTCTGATGAACACAGGTTAGTGTTCTCCTCCAAGAGTGTTGAGTCTGATGAACAGAGGTTAGTGTTCTCCTCCAAGAGTGTTGAGTCTGATGAACAGAGGTTAGTGTTCTCCTCTGAGCGTGTTGAGTCTGATGAACAGAGGTTAGTGTTCTCCTCCAAGAGTGTTGAGTCTGATGAACAGAGGTTAGCGTTCTCCTCCGAGCATGTTGAGTCTGATGAACAGAGGTTAGTGTTCTCCTCCAAGAGTGTTGAGTCTGACGAACAGAGGTTAGTGTTCTCCTCTGAGCGTGTTGAGTCTGATGAACAGAGATTAGTGTTCTCCTCTGAGCGTGTTGAGTCTGATGAACAGAGGTTAGTGTTCTCCTCTGAGCGTGTTGAGTCTGATGAACAGAGATTAGTGTTCTCCTCTGAGCATGTTGAGTCTGATGAACTGAGGTTAGTGTTCTCCTCCGAGCGTGTTGAGTCTGACGAACAGAGGTTAGTGTTCTCCTCTGAGCGTGTTGAGTCTGACGAACAGAGGTTAGTGTTCTCCTCTGAGCGTGTTGAGTCTGATGAACAGAGATTAGTGTTCTCCTCTGAGCGTGTTGAGTCTGATGAACAGAGGTTAGTGTTCTCCTCTGAGCGTGTTGAGTCTGATGAACAGAGGTTAGTGTTCTCCTCTGAGCGTGTTGAGTCTGATGAATAGAGGTTAGTGTTCTTCTCTGAGCGTGTTGAGTCTGATGAACAGAGGTTAGCATTCTCCTCTGAGCATGTGGAGTCTGATGAACAGAGGTTAGCTTTCTCCTCCGAGCGTGTTGAGTCTGATGAACAGAGGTTAGTGTTCTCCTCCAAGAGTGTTGAGTCTGATGAACAGAGGTTAGTGTTCTCCTCTGAGCGTGTTGAGTCTGATGAACAGAGGTTAGTGTTCTCCTCCAAGAGTGTTGAGTCTGATGAACAGAGGTTAGCGTTCTCCTCCGAGCATGTTGAGTCTGATGAACAGAGGTTAGTGTTCTCCTCCAAGAGTGTTGAGTCTGATGAACAGAGGTTAGTGTTCTCCTCCGAGCGTGTTGAGTCTGATGAACAGAGGTTAGTGTTCTCCTCCAAGAGTGTTGAGTCTGATGAACAGAGGTTAGCGTTCTCCTCTGAGCATGTTGAGTCTGATGAACAGAGGTTAGTGTTCTCCTCCAAGAGTGTTGAGTCTGATGAACAGAGGTTAGTGTTCTCCTCCGAGCGTGTTGAGTCTGATGAACAGAGGTTAGTGTTCTCCTCCAAGAGTGTTGAGTCTGATGAACAGAGGTTAGCGTTCTCCTCCGAGCATGTTGAGTCTGATGAACAGAGGTTAGTGTTCTCCTCCAAGAGTGTTGAGTCTGATGAACAGAGGTTAGTGTTCTCCTCCGAGCGTGTTGAGTCTGATGAACAGAGGTTAGTGTTCTCCTCCAAGAGTGTTGAGTCTGATGAACAGAGGTTAGCGTTCTCCTCTGAGCATGTGGAGTCTGATGAACAGAGGTTAGCGTTCTCCTCCGAGCGTGTTGAGTCTGATGAACAGAGGTTAGCGTTCTCCTCCGAGCGTGTTGAATCTGATGAACAGAGGTTAGCGTTCTCCTCTGAGCATGTTGAGTCTGATGAACAGAGGTTAGTGTTCTCCTCCGAGTGTGTTGAGTCTGATGAACAGAGGTTAAAGTTCACCTCCGAGCGTGTTGAGTCTGATGAACAGAGGTTAGTGTTCTCCTCTGAGCGTGTTGAGTCTGATGAACAGAGGTTAGTGTTCTCCTCTGATCGTGTTGAGTCTGATGAACAGAGGTTAGTGTTCTCCTCTGAGCGTGTTGAGTCTGATGAACAGAGGTTAGTGTTCTCCTCTGAGCGTGTTGAGTCTGATGAACAGAGGTTAGTGTTCTCCTCTGAGTGTGTTGAGTCTGATGAACAGAGGTTAGTGTTCTCCTCTGAGCATGTTGAGTCTGATGAACAGAGGTTAAAGTTCACCTCAGAGCGTGTTGAGTCTGATGAACAGAGGTTAGCGTTCTCCTCCGAGCGTGTTTAGTCTGATGAACAGAGGTTAGTGTTCTCCTCCGAGCGTGTTGAACTGGTAACATTGTGGTTAAGCTAATGAACAAAATGAAAATAAATGTATTTTGAACTCTAGAACTCTGTAGAGTTGGTTCACTCCTGAACCAACTGATCTCTGTAGAGTTGGTTCACTCCTGAACGTTATTCCGACGGTTGGGAAATGAATGGAGGGTGTTTGGATTTTGCTTAAGGAGATTTGTGTTCATGTTTACTGCCCAGCCTTTTAGAGACATCACAAAGAGGGACGCTGTGGTCAGCATCTGGACTGTAGTTTGGGCGAAGCATTCAGCAGAACATTACTGGAGATTTAGAGAGAGAGAGAGAGAGAGAGAGAGAGGTAGTTTGTAAAGAAGGCTTTGAAAATCGTATTGAAAAAGGACAGCGGTCAGTCCTCAACTAAATTCACAGGACGAAAGGCCACTGAACACAGTAATCGTCAGAGAACCGCACGCTACAATATTCCTGACAGGGTGAAGCCCACTCTTTACAAAATGAAGGCCACTTTAGCAGGGATTCAAAGAACAGGCTCTCACCGGAACAGCGTTCCGACTGGAATGGGCCTGTCAGACTTTCCGATTTATGAGGCTGATCTCAGGTTTCAGTGAACTGCCCCTGCCACTTCCAGGTGTCACTTCATTTCTTTGCTGTGAGGATTTGATGGCAACCACCAAAATAAAACAATTTGCTGTCTGTCATCCCCACAGTCTCCATGGTAACGGCAGATTGTACATGGAGCAGACACAGCAAGTGCTGCTGGAGTTTTCAAAGCCCATAGATGAGCTACTGTCTCTGACTTTAAAAACTCCAGCAGCACTGCTGTGTCTGATCCACTCTACACCAGCACAACACACACTAACACACCACCACCACGTCAGTGTCACTGCAGCACTGAGGATGATCCACCACCACGACACTCATCCCAGAGGACGCAGGACCAACTCTACCCTCCCCTGTGCTCTTCTTAGTGCTGGGTGATGGGGCCGGGGGCTCATGTGCAGCTGCTCCAGAGTAAAATCAGGTTCTGGGAACTTTGTCCCGAATGGAGATGAGAGATTTGAGCGAGTCATTATCCGCCTCGAGGAATTAGAGCCAGCGCGGTCAGAACGTCCGAGCCAAATAATCTCCCCACGCTGGGGTAATGGAACATTTAAGTGGTGCTCGAGGAGGATGGATGGATGGAGGGAAGGAGGAGGGAGGGATAAATAGACGGATATATGGACAGAGAGATGGAGAGAGACAGGCTGAGTCAGACTCTCGTCTGTGCCGCCTTAAAACAATGACTAGCTCGTCCCTTTTCCTCTGCCTCTGCGTGTATTTATAGCCTCCTCCTTAAGAAGGACTCGCCATGGTTTAATTTGAGGCGAATCGGGACAGCGCGGCTAAGAGGGGACGTGTTTGTAAAAGATAATGGGCTCGATCTGTCTCTTCATCACGAGGAGGACACTGCCTCTCTGCTGTCTCCCCGCTGTCCCGACTCGACCTCAGAGACAGATGAGGATGAGAGGCGACGGGAATGAATCAGCGAGAGCTGCAGCACAGCTTTAACGTCCCTGCAGAAGAAAATTAGGACGGCTCTTTCAGTAACACTGACTCATATCAGGATTCAATGACTCCTTATTCGACCCAGGATTAAATGGCTCCTGACTTGACTCTGAATAAACTGTCTCCTGACTCGAATCAATATTAACATACTCCTGACTCATTTCAGGATTAATAGACTCCTCATTCGACTCAGGATTAAATGGCTCCTGACTTGATTCTGAATAAACTGACTCCTGACTTGACTCATGATTAAGTGACTCCTGACTAGCCTCAATATTAACACACTCCTGACTCATTTCAGTATTAAATGACTCCTTATTCGACTCAGGATTCAATGACCCCTGATGTGACTCTGAATAAACTGACTCCTGATTTGACTCAATATTAACTCTCTCTTGACTCAGTTCAATATTAAATGGCTCCTTATTCGACTCAGAATTAAATGGCTCCTGACTTGACTTATAATTACTGACCCCTAACTCAACACCTCAGTGACTCAGGACTAACTGACTCAGAATACTGGTTCCTGACTCTGACTAACCTTTCAACAACAGCCAATAAGACACAAGCTCTCTATTTAGCAACCGTCCCTGATGGCTCCTCCCATAACGTCCAGCAGTTTCTAAATTATAACCGATACAGGTTGATCCACACAATTCCCTCTGTGTTAATGGAGTAAAGAGCACGTGCAGCAGCAGGAACCAGCAGCGCCCCCTGCAGTTTAATTCCACTGTGAGATCTGTCTCCCCCTGCTGGTGAATCTTTGTACGTCCACTTGTGTGAGCCACCCTGAGACCACATAGAGACCCCCCAGGTTAAAAACACCTATGTTAAATGTAAGTGTATTTATAGACCTCTGTTTTGATGGTGCACCATTTATTCTGGCCGTCTAAGGTCCACATTCCTGAGTGTGACCGTCCAACACTTATCTCACGCGTCCAGCTGAGACCACTTCTCACGTGAGGAGACAGGGAGGGGTCCAGGGGCTAGTGTCAAAATCTCACTCCGAGAGAAACAATGAGAAACAATGAGCTAGAGAAGCTGAAACAGCACCTCCACCCACGCAAGAACACCAGCCCTGACCTCAATCATCTCACTACTGCAGTGTGTGTGTGTGTGTGTGTGTGTGTGTGAAGGGATGGTGAGGACGAGTGTGTGGAAAGACACTATCAAAGAGAAACGGATGAGCAGACACATTAATCTCAGAATTAACTTCACAAAGACAAGGAGACACACACAAGCACACATTCAGTCACACACACATACACACACACACACACACACACACACCTGTGGACTGCTTTACACACCCTCCCAGTCACTCACACACACAAACAGTCACAGGTGAGTCACAATCTTTAAATTTACAGCTTGATGTAAAAGTGTCAGTTATGATTTGACTAATAACACTGTATTTCCAAACACACACACACACACTCCTGTCCCTCATTACTCAGAGGTAGAGCGGTGCAGCAGCAGGTGAAATGGTTAGTGCAGATTAATCCTCAGGTAAAAAGCTCGACAGTAATCATCAGCTCCAGCAGGAAACTCATATCACAAACGATCGAGTGTGAAATTATCTCTGAACAAACTCCTGCCTGAAAACACTCCAAATCTCCCTCTCTTGTCTTATACACACACACACACACACAGATACTTATACTGACTTGTTGTGATGATTTCAGAATGCTGTCCTAGATAGATGACTGGTTGAGAGTGAGAGTGACTGAGTGAATGTGTGAGTGACTGGGTGAGTGTGACTGAATGAGTGTGTGGGTCACTGGGTGAGTGTGTGAGTGAATGGGTGAGTGTGAGGGTGACTGGGTGAGTGTGTGAGTGAATGGGTGAGTGTGAGGGTGACTGGGTGAGTGTGAAAGTGACTGGGTGAGTGTGTGAGTGACTGGGTGAGTGTGTGAGTGAATGGGTGAGTGTGAGGGTGACTGGGTGAGTGTGTGAGTGACTGGGTGAGTGTGAAAGTGACTGGGTGAGTGACTGGGTGAGTGTGTGAATGTGAGGGTGACTGGGTGAGTGTGTGAATGTGAGGGTGAGTGTGTGAGTGACTGGGTGAGTGTGTGAGTCACTGGGTGAGTGACTGAGTGAGTGTGTGAGTGACTGGGTGAGTGTGAGAGTGACTTGGTGAGTGTGTGAGTCACTGGGTGACTGCGCAGGTGACTTGGTGATTGTGCGAGTGACTGGGTGACTGTGCGGGTGACTTGGTGATTGTGCGAGTGACTGAGTGACTGTGCGGGTGACTTGGTGATTGTGCGAGTGACTGGGTGACTGGGTGACTTTTACGCCTCCTCAGCCCACTGTTGTCCACCTTCTTCTGGACGTACTCTTAAAGCAGTGTGGTTTTCATACGAAGGGTTAGAGACCACTGCGTTCTGAATAAGGGCTAATTGGATCGACTGAGAGCTGGTGCTGGTCATTTTTTGGGGCGGCTCTGCGCTGTGAGCTCCTGCTGGACTAAAGACATGAGGTCAGACTCTTTAATCACTGAGAGAATGGACAGAGCAGAGTCCAGAATCAAGGAGAATAAAGGGAAAGATCGGGGGGAGAGGGCAAAAAAACTAACATACAATTTGAATGTAAAGACCTACTTCTGTAACACACACACACACACACACACACACACACACACATTCTGACCACACAGCTGCACAGTTAGTTCTACTAACACAGACTGTAGTTCAACTGTTGCTCTGCATACTTTGTTAGCCCTCTCCCCCTGTTCTTCAGCGCTCAGGACCCCACAGAGCAGGTGTGATGTGGTGGTGGATCATTCTCAGCGCTGCAGTGACACTGACGTGGTGGTGGTGTGTTAGTGTGTGTTGTGCTGGTGTAGAGTGGATCAGACACAGCAGTGCTGCTGGAGTTTTTAAACCCTGTGTCCACTCTCTGTCCACTCTGTGAGACACTCCTCCCTCGTTGGTCCACCTTATAGATGTAGAGTCAGAGACAGTAGCTCATCTGTTGGGTTTGAAATCTCCAGCAGCACTTGCTGTGTCTGCTCCATGTACAATCTGTTGTTACCATGGAGACTGTGGGGATGTCGGACAGTGGATTGTTTAACTCTTTGAGTTGGAGATGAAAGAGGTTTTGTGAGATATGTGTCACCCTTGACAACTGTTTGCCACTGCTCTGCAATGCTAACAACCACTTAGTTTAGACCTCACACTGTCGGCCGTTTGACTGAATCACGACCGGTGTTCCTGACCCACTGAAGGTTCTGAAAATTCCCCCATATTCTCTCCCCAATCAATCTACACCACACACCATCCTCAATTAGGACGGCAAATTGAATTTGACCTCACACAATCAGCACACATTAATTGTCTCCCTCCAGCTCTTCTGGAGGAGGATGAGGCATCGCTCTTTCTGTCTGGAGACCCACAATCCAATGCTGCACTTAAGTGCAAATGCTGGGTGGGTAATGAAAGAAATTGGACAATTGATTATCACATATGCAAGCTTTCTTCCTTGTATTGGGCCTGAAATCATCCCTGATTGGACGAGACTCTAGAGGACGGACATGTTATGTAAACACTAAAAAATTATCTCTGAGGAGGATATTGTCTTCTTAAGTAAACAAAGCTGAAACATGACTAATGAAAGAAAACACATTCAATATTTGATTGTTTTATTAACTTGATGTGTGTTGGTGTCGTCTTTAGAAGGCGGCGGTGAGCTGTTTGTTTATTTGATGTGTGTTGGTGTCGTCTTTAGAGGGCGGTGGTGAGCGGTGTTTGTTTATTTGATGTGTGTTGGTGTCGTCTTTAGAGGGCGGTGGTGAGCTGTGTTTGTTTATTTGATGTGTGTTGGTGTCGTCTTTAGAGGGCGGTGGTGAGCGGTGTTTGTTTATTTGATGTGTGTTGGTGTCGTATTTAGAGGGCGGTGGTGAGCTGTGTTTGTTTATTTGATGTGTGTTGGTGTCGTATTTAGAGGGCGGTGGTGAGCTGTGTTTGTTTATTTGATGTGTGTTGGTGTCGTCTTTAGAGGGCGGCGGTGAGCGGTGTTTGTTTATTTGATGTGTGTTGGTGTCGTCTTTAGAGGGCGGTGGTGAGCGGTGTTTGTTTAGTTGATGTGTGTTGGTGTCGTATTTAGAGGGCGGTGGTGAGCTGTGTTTGTTTATTTGATGTGTGTTGGTGTCGTATTTAGAGGGCGGTGGTGAGCTGTGTTTGTTTATTTGATGTGTGTTGGTGTCGTCTTTAGAGGGCGGTGGTGAGCGGTGTTTGTTTATTTGATGTGTGTTGGTGTCGTCTTTAGAGGGCGGTGGTGAGCTGTGTTTGTTTATTTGATGTGTGTTGGTGTCGTCTTTAGAGGGCGGTGGTGAGCGGTGTTTGTTTATTTGATGTGTGTTGGTGTGGTCTTTAGAGGGCGGCGGTGAGCTGTGTTTGTTTATTTGATGTGTGTTGGTGTGGTCTTTAGAGGGCGGCGGTGAGCTGTGTTTGTTTATTTGATGTGTGTTGGTGTCGTCTTTAGAGGGCGGCGGTGAGCGGTGTTTGTTTATTTGATGTGTGTTGGTGTCGTCTTTAGAGGGCGGTGGTGAGCGGTGTTTGTTTATTTGATGTGTGTTGGTGTCGTCTTTAGAGGGCGGCGGTGAGCTGTGTTTGTTTATTTGATGTGTGTTGGTGTGGTCTTTAGAGGGCGGCGGTGAGCTGTGTTTGTTTATTTGATGTGTGTTGGTGTCGTCTTTAGAGGGCGGCGGTGAGCGGTGTTTGTTTATTTGATGTGTGTTGGTGTGGTCTTTAGAGGGCGGCGGTGAGCTGTGTTTGTTTATTTGATGTGTGTTGGTGTGGTCTTTAGAGGGCGGCGGTGAGCTGTGTTTGTTTATTTGATGTGTGTTGGTGTCGTCTTTAGAGGGCGGCGGTGAGCGGTGTTTGTTTATTTGATGTGTGTTGGTGTCGTCTTTAGAGGGCGGTGGTGAGCGGTGTTTGTTTATTTGATGTGTGTCGGTGTCGTATTTAGAGGGCGGTGGTGAGCTGTGTTTGTTTATTTGATGTGTGTTGGTGTCGTATTTAGAGGGCGGTGGTGAGCTGTGTTTGTTTATTTGATGTGTGTTGGTGTCGTCTTTAGAGGGCGGTGGTGAGCGGTGTTTGTTTATTTGATGTGTGTTGGTGTCGTCTTTAGAGGGCGGTGGTGAGCTGTGTTTGTTTATTTGATGTGTGTTGGTGTCGTCTTTAGAGGGCGGTGGTGAGCGGTGTTTGTTTATTTGATGTGTGTTGGTGTCGTCTCTAGAGGGCAGCGGTGAGCGGTGTTTGTTTATTTGATGTGTGTTGGTGTGGTCTTTAGAGGGCGGCGGTGAGCTGTGTTTGTTTATTTGATGTGTGTTGGTGTGGTCTTTAGAGGGCGGCGGTGAGCGGTGTTTGTTTATTTGATGTGTGTTGGTGTGGTCTTTAGAGGGCGGCGGTGAGCGGTGTTTGTTTATTTGATGTGTGTTGGTGTGGTCTTTAGAGGGCGGCGGTGAGCGGTGTTTGTTTATTTGATGTGTGTTGGTGTGGTCTTTAGAGGGCGGCGGTGAGCGGTGTTTGTTTATTTGATGTGTGTTGGTGTGGTCTTTAGAGGGCGGCGGTGAGCGGTGTTTGTTTATTTGATGTGTGTTGGTGTGGTCTTTAGAGGGCGGCGGTGAGCGGTGTTTGTTTATTTGATGTTTGTTGGTGTGGTCTTTAGAGGGCGGCGGTGAGCTGTGTTTGTTTATTTGATGTGTGTTGGTGTGGTCTTTAGAGGGCGGCGGTGAGCGGTGTTTGTTTATTTGATGTGTGTTGGTGTGGTCTTTAGAGGGCGGCGGTGAGCGGTGTTTGTTTATTTGATGTTTGTTGGTGTGGTCTTTAGAGGGCGGCGGTGAGCTGTGTTTGTTTATTTGATGTGTGTTGGTGTGGTCTTTAGAGGGCGGCGGTGAGCTGTGTTTGTTTATTTGATGTGTGTTGGTGTCGTCTTTAGAGGGCGGCGGTGAGCGGTGTTTGTTTATTTGATGTGTGTTGGTGTCGTCTTTAGAGGGCGGCGGTGAGCTGTGTTTGTTTATTTGATGTGTGTTGGTGTCGTCTTTAGAGGGCGGCGGTGAGCGGTGTTTGTTTATTTGATGTGTGTTGGTGTCGTCTTTAGAGGGCGGCGGTGAGCTGTGTTTGTTTATTTGATGTGTGTTGGTGTGGTCTTTAGAGGGCGGCGGTGAGCTGTGTTTGTTTATTTGATGTGTGTTGGTGTCGTCTTTAGAGGGCGGCGGTGAGCTGTGTTTGTTTATTTGATGTGTGTTGGTGTCGTCTTTAGAGGGCGGCGGTGAGCGGTGTTTGTTTATTTGATGTGTGTTGGTGTGGTCTTTAGAGGGCGGCGGTGAGCTGTGTTTGTTTATTTGATGTGTGTTGGTGTGGTCTTTAGAGGGCGGCGGTGAGCTGTGTTTGTTTATTTGATGTGTGTTGGTGTCGTCTTTAGAGGGCGGCGGTGAGCTGTGTTTGTTTATTTGATGTGTGTTGGTGTGGTCTTTAGAGGGCGGCGGTGAGCGGTGTTTGTTTATTTGATGTGTGTTGGTGTGGTCTTTAGAGGGCGGCGGTGAGCGGTGTTTGTTTATTTGATGTTTGTTGGTGTGGTCTTTAGAGGGCGGCGGTGAGCTGTGTTTGTTTATTTGATGTGTGTTGGTGTGGTCTTTAGAGGGCGGCGGTGAGCTGTGTTTGTTTATTTGATGTGTGTTGGTGTCGTCTTTAGAGGGCGGCGGTGAGCGGTGTTTGTTTATTTGATGTGTGTTGGTGTCGTCTTTAGAGGGCGGCGGTGAGCTGTGTTTGTTTATTTGATGTGTGTTGGTGTCGTCTTTAGAGGGCGGCGGTGAGCGGTGTTTGTTTATTTGATGTGTGTTGGTGTCGTCTTTAGAGGGCGGCGGTGAGCGGTGTTTGTTTATTTGATGTGTGTTGGTGTCGTCTTTAGAGGGCGGCGGTGAGCTGTGTTTGTTTATTTGATGTGTGTTGGTGTGGTCTTTAGAGGGCGGCGGTGAGCTGTGTTTGTTTATTTGATGTGTGTTGGTGTCGTCTTTAGAGGGCGGCGGTGAGCGGTGTTTGTTTATTTGATGTGTGTTGGTGTGGTCTTTAGAGGGCGGCGGTGAGCTGTGTTTGTTTATTTGATGTGTGTTGGTGTGGTCTTTAGAGGGCGGCGGTGAGCTGTGTTTGTTTATTTGATGTGTGTTGGTGTCGTCTTTAGAGGGCGGCGGTGAGCTGTGTTTGTTTATTTGATGTGTGTTGGTGTCGTCTTTAGAGGGCGGCGGTGAGCTGTGTTTGTTTATTTGATGTGTGTTGGTGTGGTCTTTAGAGGGCGGCGGTGAGCTGTGTTTGTTTATTTGATGTGTGTTGGTGTCGTCTTTAGAGGGCGGCGGTGAGCGGTGTTTGTTTATTTGATGTGTGTTGGTGTGGTCTTTAGAGGGCGGCGGTGAGCTGTGTTTGTTTATTTGATGTGTGTTGGTGTGGTCTTTAGAGGGCGGCGGTGAGCTGTGTTTGTTTATTTGATGTGTGTTGGTGTCGTCTTTAGAGGGCGGCGGTGAGCGGTGTTTGTTTATTTGATGTGTGTTGGTGTCGTCTTTAGAGGGCGGTGGTGAGCGGTGTTTGTTTATTTGATGTGTGTCGGTGTCGTATTTAGAGGGCGGTGGTGAGCTGTGTTTGTTTATTTGATGTGTGTTGGTGTCGTATTTAGAGGGCGGTGGTGAGCTGTGTTTGTTTATTTGATGTGTGTTGGTGTCGTCTTTAGAGGGCGGTGGTGAGCTGTGTTTGTTTATTTGATGTGTGTTGGTGTCGTCTTTAGAGGGCGGCGGTGAGCGGTGTTTGTTTATTTGATGTGTGTTGGTGTCGTCTTTAGAGGGCGGCGGTGAGCGGTGTTTGTTTATTTGATGTGTGTTGGTGTCGTCTTTAGAGGGCGGCGGTGAGCTGTGTTTGTTTATTTGATGTGTGTTGGTGTGGTCTTTAGAGGGCGGCGGTGAGCTGTGTTTGTTTATTTGATGTGTGTTGGTGTCGTCTTTAGAGGGCGGCGGTGAGCGGTGTTTGTTTATTTGATGTGTGTTGGTGTGGTCTTTAGAGGGCGGCGGTGAGCTGTGTTTGTTTATTTGATGTGTGTTGGTGTGGTCTTTAGAGGGCGGCGGTGAGCTGTGTTTGTTTATTTGATGTGTGTTGGTGTCGTCTTTAGAGGGCGGCGGTGAGCTGTGTTTGTTTATTTGATGTGTGTTGGTGTGGTCTTTAGAGGGCGGCGGTGAGCGGTGTTTGTTTATTTGATGTGTGTTGGTGTGGTCTTTAGAGGGCGGCGGTGAGCGGTGTTTGTTTATTTGATGTGTGTTGGTGTGGTCTTTAGAGGGCGGCGGTGAGCGGTGTTTGTTTATTTGATGTGTGTTGGTGTGGTCTTTAGAGGGCGGCGGTGAGCGGTGTTTGTTTATTTGATGTGTGTTGGTGTGGTCTTTAGAGGGCGGCGGTGAGCGGTGTTTGTTTATTTGATGTTTGTTGGTGTGGTCTTTAGAGGGCGGCGGTGAGCTGTGTTTGTTTATTTGATGTGTGTTGGTGTGGTCTTTAGAGGGCGGCGGTGAGCGGTGTTTGTTTATTTGATGTGTGTTGGTGTGGTCTTTAGAGGGCGGCGGTGAGCGGTGTTTGTTTATTTGATGTTTGTTGGTGTGGTCTTTAGAGGGCGGCGGTGAGCTGTGTTTGTTTATTTGATGTGTGTTGGTGTCGTCTTTAGAGGGCGGCGGTGAGCGGTGTTTGTTTATTTGATGTGTGTTGGTGTCGTCTTTAGAGGGCGGCGGTGAGCGGTGTTTGTTTATTTGATGTGTGTTGGTGTGGTCTTTAGAGGGCGGCGGTGAGCTGTGTTTGTTTATTTGATGTGTGTTGGTGTGGTCTTTAGAGGGCGGCGGTGAGCTGTGTTTGTTTATTTGATGTGTGTTGGTGTGGTCTTTAGAGGGCGGCGGTGAGCTGTGTTTGTTTATTTGATGTGTGTTGGTGTGGTCTTTAGAGGGCAGCGGTGAGCTGTGTTTGTTTATTTGATGTGTGTTGGTGTGGTCTTTAGAGGGCGGCGGTGAGCTGTGTTTTTTTATTTGATGTGTGTTGGTGTGGTCTTTAGAGGGCGGCGGTGAGCTGTGTTTGTTTATTTGATGTGTGTTGGTGTCGTCTTTAGAGGGCGGTGGTGAGCTGCGTTTGTTTATTTGATGTGTGTTGGTGTCGTCTTTAGAGGGCGGTGATGAGCGGTGTTTGTTTATTTGATGTGTGTTGATGTCGTCTTTAGAGGGCGGCGGTGAGCTGTGTTTGTTTATTTGATGTGTGTTGGTGTGGTCTTTAGAGGGCAGCGGTGAGCCGTGTTTGTTTATTTGATGTGTGTTGGTGTCGTCTTTAGAGGGCGGTGGTGAGCGGTGTTTGTTTATTTGATGTGTGTTGGTGTCGTCTTTAGAGGGCGGTGGTGAGCGGTGTTTGTTTATTTGATGTGTGTTGATGTCGTCTTTAGAGGGCGGCGGTGAGCGGTGTTTGTTTATTTGATGTGTGTTGGTGTGGTCTTTAGAGGGCGGCGGTGAGCGGTGTTTGTTTATTTGATGTGTGTTGGTGTCGTCTTTAGAGGGCGGCGGTGAGCGGTGTTTGTTTATTTGATGTGTGTTGGTGTCGTCTTTAGAGGGCGGCGGTGAGCTGTGTTTGTTTATTTGATGTGTGTTGGTGTGGTCTTTAGAGGGCGGCGGTGAGCTGTGTTTGTTTATTTGATGTGTGTTGGTGTGGTCTTTAGAGGGCGGCGGTGAGCTGTGTTTGTTTATTTGATGTGTGTTGGTGTGGTCTTTAGAGGGCGGCGGTGAGCTGTGTTTGTTTATTTGATGTGTGTTGGTGTGGTCTTTAGAGGGCGGCGGTGAGCTGTGTTTGTTTATTTGATGTGTGTTGGTGTCGTATTTAGAGGGCGGTGGTGAGCTGTGTTTGTTTATTTGATGTGTGTTGGTGTCGTCTTTAGAGGGCGGTGGTGAGCGGTGTTTGTTTATTTGATGTGTGTTGGTGTCGTCTTTAGAGGGCGGTGGTGAGCTGTGTTTGTTTATTTGATGTGTGTTGGTGTCGTCTTTAGAGGGCGGTGGTGAGCGGTGTTTGTTTATTTGATGTGTGTTGGTGTCGTCTCTAGAGGGCGGCGGTGAGCGGTGTTTGTTTATTTGATGTGTGTTGGTGTGGTCTTTAGAGGGCGGCGGTGAGCTGTGTTTGTTTATTTGATGTGTGTTGGTGTGGTCTTTAGAGGGCGGCGGTGAGCGGTGTTTGTTTATTTGATGTTTGTTGGTGTGGTCTTTAGAGGGCGGCGGTGAGCGGTGTTTGTTTATTTGATGTGTGTTGGTGTCGTCTTTAGAGGGCGGCGGTGAGCGGTGTTTGTTTATTTGATGTGTGTTGGTGTGGTCTTTAGAGGGCGGCGGTGAGCTGTGTTTGTTTATTTGATGTGTGTTGGTGTGGTCTTTAGAGGGCGGCGGTGAGCTGTGTTTGTTTATTTGATGTGTGTTGGTGTGGTCTTTAGAGGGCGGCGGTGAGCTGTGTTTGTTTATTTGATGTGTGTTGGTGTGGTCTTTAGAGGGCAGCGGTGAGCTGTGTTTGTTTATTTGATGTGTGTTGGTGTGGTCTTTAGAGGGCGGCGGTGAGCTGTGTTTTTTTATTTGATGTGTGTTGGTGTGGTCTTTAGAGGGCGGCGGTGAGCTGTGTTTGTTTATTTGATGTGTGTTGGTGTCGTCTTTAGAGGGCGGTGGTGAGCTGCGTTTGTTTATTTGATGTGTGTTGGTGTCGTCTTTAGAGGGCGGTGATGAGCGGTGTTTGTTTATTTGATGTGTGTTGATGTCGTCTTTAGAGGGCGGCGGTGAGCTGTGTTTGTTTATTTGATGTGTGTTGGTGTGGTCTTTAGAGGGCAGCGGTGAGCCGTGTTTGTTTATTTGATGTGTGTTGGTGTCGTCTTTAGAGGGCGGTGGTGAGCGGTGTTTGTTTATTTGATGTGTGTTGGTGTCGTCTTTAGAGGGCGGTGGTGAGCGGTGTTTGTTTATTTGATGTGTGTTGATGTCGTCTTTAGAGGGCGGCGGTGAGCGGTGTTTGTTTATTTGATGTGTGTTGGTGTGGTCTTTAGAGGGCGGCGGTGAGCGGTGTTTGTTTATTTGATGTGTGTTGGTGTCGTCTTTAGAGGGCGGCGGTGAGCGGTGTTTGTTTATTTGATGTGTGTTGGTGTCGTCTTTAGAGGGCGGCGGTGAGCTGTGTTTGTTTATTTGATGTGTGTTGGTGTGGTCTTTAGAGGGCGGCGGTGAGCTGTGTTTGTTTATTTGATGTGTGTTGGTGTGGTCTTTAGAGGGCGGCGGTGAGCTGTGTTTGTTTATTTGATGTGTGTTGGTGTGGTCTTTAGAGGGCGGCGGTGAGCTGTGTTTGTTTATTTGATGTGTGTTGGTGTGGTCTTTAGAGGGCGGCGGTGAGCTGTGTTTGTTTATTTGATGTGTGTTGGTGTCGTATTTAGAGGGCGGTGGTGAGCTGTGTTTGTTTATTTGATGTGTGTTGGTGTCGTCTTTAGAGGGCGGTGGTGAGCGGTGTTTGTTTATTTGATGTGTGTTGGTGTCGTCTTTAGAGGGCGGTGGTGAGCTGTGTTTGTTTATTTGATGTGTGTTGGTGTCGTCTTTAGAGGGCGGTGGTGAGCGGTGTTTGTTTATTTGATGTGTGTTGGTGTCGTCTCTAGAGGGCGGCGGTGAGCGGTGTTTGTTTATTTGATGTGTGTTGGTGTGGTCTTTAGAGGGCGGCGGTGAGCTGTGTTTGTTTATTTGATGTGTGTTGGTGTGGTCTTTAGAGGGCGGCGGTGAGCGGTGTTTGTTTATTTGATGTTTGTTGGTGTGGTCTTTAGAGGGCGGCGGTGAGCTGTGTTTGTTTATTTGATGTGTGTTGGTGTCGTCTTTAGAGGGCGGCGGTGAGCGGTGTTTGTTTATTTGATGTGTGTTGGTGTCGTCTTTAGAGGGCGGCGGTGAGCGGTGTTTGTTTATTTGATGTGTGTTGGTGTGGTCTTTAGAGGGCGGCGGTGAGCTGTGTTTGTTTATTTGATGTGTGTTGGTGTGGTCTTTAGAGGGCGGCGGTGAGCTGTGTTTGTTTATTTGATGTGTGTTGGTGTGGTCTTTAGAGGGCGGCGGTGAGCTGTGTTTGTTTATTTGATGTGTGTTGGTGTGGTCTTTAGAGGGCGGCGGTGAGCTGTGTTTGTTTATTTGATGTGTGTTGGTGTGGTCTTTAGAGGGCGGCGGTGAGCTGTGTTTGTTTATTTGATGTGTGTTGGTGTGGTCTTTAGAGGGCGGCGGTGAGCTGTGTTTGTTTATTTGATGTGTGTTGGTGTCGTCTTTAGAGGGCGGTGGTGAGCTGCGTTTGTTTATTTGATGTGTGTTGGTGTGGTCTTTAGAGGGCGGTGATGAGCGGTGTTTGTTTATTTGATGTGTGTTGATGTCGTCTTTAGAGGGCGGCGGTGAGCTGTGTTTGTTTATTTGATGTGTGTTGGTGTGGTCTTTAGAGGGCAGCGGTGAGCCGTGTTTGTTTATTTGATGTGTGTTGGTGTCGTCTTTAGAGGGCGGTGGTGAGCGGTGTTTGTTTATTTGATGTGTGTTGGTGTCGTCTTTAGAGGGCGGTGGTGAGCGGTGTTTGTTTATTTGATGTGTGTTGATGTCGTCTTTAGAGGGCGGCGGTGAGCGGTGTTTGTTTATTTGATGTGTGTTGGTGTGGTCTTTAGAGGGCGGCGGTGAGCGGTGTTTGTTTATTTGATGTGTGTTGGTGTCGTCTTTAGAGGGCGGCGGTGAGCGGTGTTTGTTTATTTGATGTGTGTTGGTGTCGTCTTTAGAGGGCGGCGGTGAGCTGTGTTTGTTTATTTGATGTGTGTTGGTGTGGTCTTTAGAGGGCGGCGGTGAGCTGTGTTTGTTTATTTGATGTGTGTTGGTGTGGTCTTTAGAGGGCGGCGGTGAGCTGTGTTTGTTTATTTGATGTGTGTTGGTGTGGTCTTTAGAGGGCGGCGGTGAGCTGTGTTTGTTTATTTGATGTGTGTTGGTGTGGTCTTTAGAGGGCGGCGGTGAGCTGTGTTTGTTTATTTGATGTGTGTTGGTGTGGTCTTTAGAGGGCGGCGGTGAGCTGTGTTTGTTTATTTGATGTGTGTTGGTGTGGTCTTTAGAGGGCGGCGGTGAGCTGTGTTTGTTTATTTGATGTGTGTTGGTGTGGTCTTTAGAGGGCGGCGGTGAGCGGTGTTTGTTTATTGATGTGTGTTGGTGTGGTCTTTAGAGGGCGGCGGTGAGCTGTGTTTGTTTATTTGATGTGTGTTGGTGTGGTCTTTAGAGGGCGGCGGTGAGCTGTGTTTGTTTATTTGATGTGTGTTGGTGTCGTCTTTAGAGGGTGGTGGTGAGCTGCGTTTGTTTATTTGATGTGTGTTGGTGTCGTCTTTAGAGGGCGGTGATGAGCGGTGTTTGTTTATTTGATGTGTGTTGATGTCGTCTTTAGAGGGCGACGGTGAGCTGTGTTTGTTTATTTGATGTGTGTTGGTGTGGTCTTTAGAGGGCAGCGGTGAGCGGTGTTTGTTTATTTGATGTGTGTTGGTGTGGTCTTTAGAGGGCGGCGGTGAGCTGTGTTTGTTTATTTGATGTGTGTTGGTGTGGTCTTTAGAGGGCGGCGGTGAGCTGTGTTTGTTTATTTGATGTGTGTTGGTGTGGTCTTTAGAGGGCGGCGGTGAGCTGTGTTTGTTTATTTGATATGTGTTGGTGTGGTCTTTAGAGGGCGGTGGTGAGCTGTGTTTGTTTATTTGATGTGTGTTGGTGTGGTCTTTAGAGGGCGGCGGTGAGCTGTGTTTGTTTATTTGATGTGTGTTGGTGTCGTCTTTAGAGGGTGGTGGTGAGCTGCGTTTGTTTATTTGATGTGTGTTGGTGTCGTCTTTAGAGGGCAGCGGTGAGCGGTGTTTGTTTATTTGATGTGTGTTGGTGTCGTCTTTAGAGGGCGGTGGTGAGCGGTGTTTGTTTATTTGATGTGTGTTGGTGTGGTCTTTAGAGGGCGGTGGTGAGCGGTGTTTGTTTATTTGATGTGTGTTGGTGTCGTCTTTAGAGGGCGGTGGTGAGCTGTGTTTGTTTATTTGATGTGTGTTGGTGTCGTCTTTAGAGGGCGGTGGTGAGCGGTGTTTGTTTATTTGATGTGTGTTGGTGTCGTCTTTAGAGGGCGGTGGTGAGCGGTGTTTGTTTATTTGATGTGTGTTGGTGTGGTCTTTAGAGGGCGGTGGTGAGCGGTGTTTGTTTATTTGATGTGTGTTGGTGTCGTCTTTAGAGGGCGGTGGTGAGCTGCGTTTGTTTATTTGATGTGTGTTGGTGTCGTCTTTAGAGGGCGGTGGTGAGCGGTGTTTGTTTATTTGATGTTTGTTGGTGTGGTCTTTAGAGGGCGGCGGTGAGCTGTGTTTGTTTATTTGATGTGTGTTGGTGTCGTCTTTAGAGGGCGGCGGTGAGCTGTGTTTGTTTATTTGATGTGTGTTGGTGTCGTCTTTAGAGGGCGGCGGTGAGCGGTGTTTGTTTATTTGATGTGTGTTGGTGTCGTCTTTAGAGGGCGGCGGTGAGCTGTGTTTGTTTATTTGATGTGTGTTGGTGTCGTCTTTAGAGGGCGGCGGTGAGCGGTGTTTGTTTATTTGATGTGTGTTGGTGTCGTCTTTAGAGGGCGGCGGTGAGCGGTGTTTGTTTATTTGATGTGTGTTGGTGTCGTCTTTAGAGGGCGGCGGTGAGCTGTGTTTGTTTATTTGATGTGTGTTGGTGTGGTCTTTAGAGGGCGGCGGTGAGCTGTGTTTGTTTATTTGATGTGTGTTGGTGTCGTCTTTAGAGGGCGGCGGTGAGCGGTGTTTGTTTATTTGATGTGTGTTGGTGTCGTCTTTAGAGGGCGGCGGTGAGCGGTGTTTGTTTATTTGATGTGTGTTGGTGTCGTCTTTAGAGGGCGGCAGTGAGCTGTGTTTGTTTATTTGATGTGTGTTGGTGTGGTCTTTAGAGGGCGGCGGTGAGCTGTGTTTGTTTATTTGATGTGTGTTGGTGTGGTCTTTAGAGGGCGGCGGTGAGCTGTGTTTGTTTATTTGATGTGTGTTGGTGTGGTCTTTAGAGGGCGGCGGTGAGCTGTGTTTGTTTATTTGATGTGTGTTGGTGTGGTCTTTAGAGGGCGGCGGTGAGCTGTGTTTGTTTATTTGATGTGTGTTGGTGTCGTCTTTAGAGGGCGGTGGTGAGCGGTGTTTGTTTATTTGATGTTTGTTGGTGTGGTCTTTAGAGGGCGGCGGTGAGCTGTGTTTGTTTATTTGATGTGTGTTGGTGTCGTCTTTAGAGGGCGGCGGTGAGCTGTGTTTGTTTATTTGATGTGTGTTGGTGTCGTCTTTAGAGGGCGGCGGTGAGCGGTGTTTGTTTATTTGATGTGTGTTGGTGTCGTCTTTAGAGGGCGGCGGTGAGCTGTGTTTGTTTATTTGATGTGTGTTGGTGTCGTCTTTAGAGGGCGGCAGAGAGCGGTGTTTGTTTATTTGATGTGTGTTGGTGTCGTCTTTAGAGGGCGGCGGTGAGCTGTGTTTGTTTATTTGATGTGTGTTGGTGTCGTCTTTAGAGGGCGGCGGTGAGCGGTGTTTGTTTATTTGATGTGTGTTGGTGTCGTCTTTAGAGGGCGGCGGTGAGCTGTGTTTGTTTATTTGATGTGTGTTGGTGTCGTCTTTAGAGGGCGTCGGTGAGCTGTGTTTGTTTATTTGATGTGTGTTGGTGTGGTCTTTAGAGGGCGGCGGTGAGCTGTGTTTGTTTATTTGATGTGTGTTGGTGTGGTCTTTAGAGGGCGGCGGTGAGCTGTGTTTGTTTATTTGATGTGTGTTGGTGTGGTCTTTAGAGGGCGGCGGTGAGCTGTGTTTGTTTATTTGATGTGTGTTGGTGTGGTCTTTAGAGGGCGGCGGTGAGCTGTGTTTGTTTATTTGATGTGTGTTGGTGTGGTCTTTAGAGGGCGGCGGTGAGCTGTGTTTGTTTATTTGATGTGTGTTGGTGTGGTCTTTAGAGGGCGGCGGTGAGCTGTGTTTGTTTATTTGATGTGTGTTGGTGTGGTCTTTAGAGGGCGGCGGTGAGCGGTGTTTGTTTATTGATGTGTGTTGGTGTGGTCTTTAGAGGGCGGCGGTGAGCTGTGTTTGTTTATTTGATGTGTGTTGGTGTGGTCTTTAGAGGGCGGCGGTGAGCTGTGTTTGTTTATTTGATGTGTGTTGGTGTCGTCTTTAGAGGGTGGTGGTGAGCTGCGTTTGTTTATTTGATGTGTGTTGGTGTCGTCTTTAGAGGGCGGTGATGAGCGGTGTTTGTTTATTTGATGTGTGTTGATGTCGTCTTTAGAGGGCGACGGTGAGCTGTGTTTGTTTATTTGATGTGTGTTGGTGTCGTCTTTAGAGGGCGGTGGTGAGCGGTGTTTGTTTATTTGATGTGTGTTGGTGTGGTCTTTAGAGGGCGGTGGTGAGCGGTGTTTGTTTATTTGATGTGTGTTGGTGTCGTCTTTAGAGGGCGGTGGTGAGCTGTGTTTGTTTATTTGATGTGTGTTGGTGTCGTCTTTAGAGGGCGGTGGTGAGCGGTGTTTGTTTATTTGATGTGTGTTGGTGTCGTCTTTAGAGGGCGGTGTTGAGCGGTGTTTGTTTATTTGATGTGTGTTGGTGTGGTCTTTAGAGGGCGGTGGTGAGCGGTGTTTGTTTATTTGATGTGTGTTGGTGTCGTCTTTAGAGGGCGGTGGTGAGCTGCGTTTGTTTATTTGATGTGTGTTGGTGTCGTCTTTAGAGGGCGGTGGTGAGCTGCGTTTGTTTATTTGATGTGTGTTGGTGTCGTCTTTAGAGGGCGGTGGTGAGCTGTGTTTGTTTATTTGATGTGTGTTGGTGTCGTCTTTAGAGGGCGGTGGTGAGCTGCGTTTGTTTATTTGATGTGTGTTGGTGTCGTCTTTAGAGGGCGGTGGTGAGCTGTGTTTGTTTATTTGATGTGTGTTGGTGTCGTCTTTAGAGGGCGGTGGTGAGCTGTGTTTGTTTATTTGATGTGTGTTGGTGTCGTCTTTAGAGGGCATGTTTTGAAGCTCTAGAGCCGAGCGTAGGTTAGCGGAGGTCAATAAGGAGAATTTCAGTTTGCAGTGGGTGTGAGTGGGTGTTTGCAGGGGTCCTTGGGGTTTTAAATCAATTTCTTACATCCACTAGAGAGAGAGAGAGAGAGAGAGAGAGAACAGCACAAGGTCAAACTAAATCAACTGTAATGAGACAGTAATGAAATCTTGGGACTTCATGTCGAGGAGGGCGTGAGACACTGAGACGATGGAGAAAGTTAACAGGCATCGTCTTAATTAAACACACTAACGTTGGTTCTTACTGACCAAACAGTGAGGTGTGTTTTCCGTGTCTGCATGTGTTTCCTCCCACAGTCCAAACACACGTGTACAGTACGGCCATCAAACACTTACCGCAATGTTCGGAGCCCCCTCAGGGGAGTAGAGGCTGTTACAGCAGGACAGGAGGACTCACTCCATCAGGCCCAAAAAGAGTGGAGGCGGTCCCTCCAGGGAGACGCTGGGGAAATTGAAAGAGGATATAGAGGGCTTGTGGGAGGTTAACCCCAAGGTCGTCCCACTGCTGCTGGACACTTACAAGGTCTTGACTCCTGAGTGTCTCCAACGGACTGAGAGAAGGACAACTTCCCTCTCAGTGCGGACAAACAAGACCTGTCCGACCGTCCACACCAGGTTCAGGTGATACACTGAACACACTGCCCCCACCATACCCACCACAGAACAACAGCAATGCTCCAAGTAGCGCAGAGACTTGCTGCAAGGCTGTACCCTGGCTGTTGGAACATTGCTGTTGCTGTGAGTATTTGATTGCTTTCATCAGTGGAGCTGTTGTCGTGTTTATTGTTGTATCTGTTGTAATTAAAAATCAAACAAGCTTTGTGATCTCGAGAAAACGCCACGTGTTACTTGAGGCTCCAAGGAAAAGATGTGACCTCAAGAAAAGTACTTTTAAAATAACCATTCCATGGTGTGGCTCCAGGGAGGGTCCAGGAGGGTTTCGGTAGCATCAGCGAAAGTGTCTGAAGGTCAGGTGGCGGTCAGAACTTTGGACGGTGGGGTTTTTTTGGGTCTTCTGAAAGACAGTTAGGATTCAGGGCCACGGACTGTGTCTTTTGGAAGTGTTTGAGCTACAGTGTGGAAGTTCAGACAGTGAGAAATTCTGTAGTTAAGATTCAGAAGCATAAACCTTAAATGTTTGGACCTGTTCAGACCGGCTTTTAGACTCAAAGCTATGACTAAAACGTGTGTTTGAAGCTCAGTTACTGAAGCTCTGAGCTGGACTCATGGACCAGAAATGTCAGAACCCTCTGAAACCCAGTTAGGAGTCAGAAACAGCCCGTGTGTGTTTAAAACGTCAGCATCCATATACATTGGTACCTTTTTTAAAAAAAAGTAAAAAGTTTGAGGATAATATTCAGTTTCCATGGGAACAAGCTGGATGCAAAAGTTTGGGTACACATCTCATGATAAAATTATACAAATTCATAAATAACACCCAAACATCCACATGAGCTACCACAGCAACCACTTGGCTACACCTTAGCAACCACATGAGACCACAGCAACCACCTAGCAACACCCTAATCTCGATCTGGGAGACTATAGCAACCACCTTAAAAAATATACAGACCAACCTAGGAACCACCTGGGAAGACATTAGTAACCCTTGATACCCCCCATAGCAAGCACGTTGGAAACCATAGCAACCAAAAAGAAACACTTTAGCAATGCAATAGCAACCTGTTGCTAACACCATATCCACCACCTGAGACAGCTTAGCTATCACCTGAAACACCACAGTATGCTGGGACCTTAGTAAAGGACCTGAAATACAATAGTTTAAATCCTAGCAACCACTTGAAATACCTTAGCAATCATCCTAGCAACCACCTGGGATGCCATAACCACTATTTAAAATAACAGCATATGTCTGGAGATGACTCGTATTATAACGTCCACTATTTTCTAAAATATAACCCATACAGATTGATGCACATACATCTTTTTTGTGTTAATGGAGCATAGAGTGTTTGTGGCAGAAGAAACCATCAGCGCCCCCTACAGTTTAGTTCCACTGTGAGAGATGGACGGAGACGGTGGGTTTAATGAGGAATGATGGTGGGTGTATACTAATCATAAACTGGCATCAAAACACCTTTGAAAATCTCCAGAAGCGCCTGGGACCAGGTCACGAGACCCAAGGGGTTGGGCCTTAAGCCCAGGTTAACAGCCTCTTTCTTGAGCTCGGAGGAATCAGGAAAGAGGAGGGAGAGTGTCACCTGGTCCCACCACTCTGGGTGAACTATGGTCTACACACGTCTGTAACGTGACTGAATCAGGGTTCACAAACAGTGTAAATAAATAAACAAGGTGTTTACCTGTTTGTTCACAGCACCAACTCACCTCTGCGGCTTTTTCCGTTCCGGAAGACGGCATGGTTGTGGATTTCCGCTGTGGGGGGAAGAAGCGAGAGTGTGTGTGGGGCTTGTTTTTGGGTTCCTTTTTTACAGCTTATTTATATATTTATTTATTTATTTATTTTTATACATATTTATTTCCACGATGGAGATGGAGTGACAAATTGATGCAAACCCAGACTAATCAGCATGGAAATGCAGCCAGACAGAAACGCTTCGGCGGCCTCTTTGCTGTTTATAAATGGCACTTTAGGCCCCGTTTTTTCCCTCTTTGCCCGTGTTTGCGGCTGATTTTAATATGGAAATGAACGGTTATTAGTGTGGAAGGCGAGGACTGCTGCGTGTGCTGTTATTCCTGGAGCTCTGCGGTGAAAGAACACAGAGTTTAAGCTTTTAAAAATGTTATGCTTTCACTCCCTTCAGGCTCGGGTTCCCGGTGCAGCCGCTAACCCCGGGTTCCTCCTGTAAAATCTGAGGATAATCCACTTCCAAACTGGGAAAACAAGCAAGAAGGACACACTGAAGAATACAGTTACACAGAGTCATATACGCTTCTAATGTCCAGTGTGTGTTTGGAGTCCCCCTCATACGCTGTACATTCCAGGACCCACCACCACTTCCCAGAGTCGGAGAACAATCAGCTTCAGGGATAGGTGACAGGGGACGTACGAGAGAGAGAGAGAGAGAGAGATAGAGAGAGACATTAAAAGACACAAAAACAAACACACACACACACACTCACTGAGATTCACACATACACACTGCCACAAACACAAATGTGCAAACACACACACACACACACACACTGAGATTCACACATACACACTGTCACAAACACAAATGTGCAAACACACACACACATATGGACATACACACACACAAACACACATACGGACATACACACACACATTCAAACATAAAGACACACATACAGATACACACACACACACACACACAGACATACATATACAAAGACACACATACAGACACACACACACACACACACACACTGTGTCTGAGAGATAAGGGTAAAGGAATGAATGGGGAACAGAGAGTGCGCTTTATCATCGCCATGGAAACGAGACCCTGACGCTAATGAAGAGGTTAGTTTGGGAGAGATGCTAATTGCTTTCGACCCGCGTCTGACCGGTGGAAACGCAGCCTCGCGTCCTGCTGAGGACCCGCCTGCGGGGAGCAGTGCTATCCATCACGCCGCCGGCGCGCCAGGTGTGTATCCATCAGCCGCGTGAGATACTGTTGCACCGACGTTTCTAACATTCACTCAGTGATTATAGCAACTCAAGGACAAAGCGGGTTCTCCGCAAGACACTTAATCACCGTCCCGCCCCGTCTCGCAGTTTCTGCCTCGCTATGCTATGTCTCACTCTGCCCCGCCTAGACTTGCCATGTCTCACTCTGCCCCGCCCACATCGCCGTGTCTCACTCTGCCCCGCCCTGTCCCGCCCCGCCTCGCCGTTTCTGCCTCGCTATGCTATGTCTCACTCTGCCCTGCCTAGACTTGCCATGTCTCACTCTGCCCCGCCCACATCGCCGTGTCTCACTCTGCCCCGTCCCGCCCCGCCTCGCCGTTTCTGCCTCGCTATGCTATGTCTCACTCTGCCCTGCCTAGACTTGCCATGTCTCACTCTGCCCCGCCCACATCGCCGTGTCTCACTCTGCCCCGTCCCGCCTCGCCGTTTCTGCCTCGCTATGCTATGTCTCACTCTGCCCCACCTAGACTCGCCATGTCTCACTCTGCCCCGCCCACATCGCCGTGTCTCACTCTACCACGCCTTGCCTCGCCATGTCTCACTCTGCCCCGTCCCGCCCCGCCTCGCCGTTTCTGCCTCGCTATGCTATGTCTCACTCTGCCCAACCTAGACTTGCCATGTCTCAGTCTGCCCCGCCCACATCGCCGTGTCTCACTCTGCCCCACCTTGCCTCGCCATGTCTCACTCTGCCCCGTCCCGCCCCATCTCGCCGTTTCTGCCTCGCTATGCTATGTCTCACTCTGCCCCGCCCACATCGCCGTGTCTCACTCTGCCCCGCCTTGCCTCGCCATGTCTCACTCTGCCCCGTCCCGCCCCGCCTCGCCGTTTCTGCCTCGCTATGCTATGTCTCACTCTGCCCTGCCTAGACTCGCCATGTCTCAGTCTGCCCCGCCCACATCGCCGTGTCTCACTCTGCCCCGCCTTGCCTCGCCATGTCTCACTCTGCCCCGTCCCGCCTCGCCGTTTCTGCCTCGCTATGTTATGTCTCACTCTGCCCCACCTAGACTCGCCATGTCTCATTCTGCCCCGCCCACATCGCCGTGTCTCACTCTGCCCCGCCCACATCACCGTGTCTCACTCTGCCACGCCTTGCCTCGCCATGTCTCACTCTGCCCCGTCCCGCCCCGCCGTTTCTGCCTCGCTATGCTATGTCTCACTCTGCCCCACCTAGACTTGCCATGTCTCAGTCTGCCCCGCCCACATCGCCATGGCTCACTCTGCCCCGCCTTGCCTCGCCATGTCTCACTCTGCCCTGTCCCGCCCCGTCTCGCCGTTTCTGCCTCGCTATGCTGTCTCACTCTGCCCCGCCTAGACTCGCCATGTCTCACTCTGTCCCGCCCACCTCGCCATGTCTCACTCTGCCCCGTCCAGCCCCGACTCGCCGTTTCTGCCTCGCTATGCTATGTCTCACTCTGCCCCACCCACCTCGCCATGTCTCACTCTGCCCCGTCCAGCCCTGCCTCGCCGTTTCTGCCTCCCTATGTGATGTCTCACCCTGCTCCGCCTTGCCATGTCTCACTCTGCCCCGTCCCGACCCGCCTTGACATTTCTCACTCTGCCCCGTCCTGCCCCGCCTCGCTGTTTCTGCCTTGCTATGCTATGTCTCACCCTGCCCTGTCCCGCCCACCCCGCCATGTCTCATCGTGTCCCATCCCGTCTCGTTTTGCCTCGCCTCACAGAGGATGCTGATTTAGCCAAACCACTCACGCATGACTGATGAACTCCAGGAGGGTTTATCACAAACAGGGCTGACAACAAATTTAACACATGACAGTGTGTGTGTGTGTGTGTAAGTGTGTGTGTGTGTGTGTTTAGTGGGCTACCATTGTGATTCTATTTCATGGTGGCGTTACTGTCAATGAAATACTATACATCCAGGGTCACGCTGTTGTTCACGGTTCTGTGGGTCAGCCTTAATCCTTTATAAACACATTTAAAATGTGTTATAAGCATGGTTCCGCACTGAGAACCAATTCGGGCTGGTTCCACCGGGTGAGGGACATTCCCCAGCATAAGGGCAAGGCCTCCCTGTTCGTCTAGGTTAGAGTTTGTGTGTCTGTTCACTCGCTGCCTGCTGTAACCCTCACCTGTCAACAGGGGGCGCTGTAACATCCTGGCCTGCCAGTGGCTTTAATCTTGTGGCTGACAGGTGTATACTGTATGTAAGGTCAAGTGCTGTGGTCAGTGGAGCAGGGCACCGTCAGGGGAAAATTATTAAAAGCCTGAGGTTTTCCTGTTCTCACATCGGATTCGTTACAGTAAATCTGCACTCTGCCACAGGTTTCGGGAAAACCTGCGACGGACAGAGTTTTTCCCCTCCGTCAGCCAGGCCCCGGGGGAATGGCGGATGAAAGCGTGGAACGCTGAGTGGGCGAAGGCGTGTGTAACGAGCCCTGGTTCGTCAGCAGCGGTGTCAGATGAATGCTCTGTTAACTCACTGTATCACCTCCACACCACCAGGGACCCTCGCAGCTTTGGATGCCATTACAGAAGACTGATCGTCTCAGCACCCCTGCCCACGTCCTAACGCTCCTGCCTCATTTACATAATGGCCACACACTGGCCAGTTTATCAGAAACACCTAGCGTGGTCGGCGTTTCCAATAAAGTGGCCAGTGAGGGGGCAATTTAAAAACCCACCTTCACCAGAAGAGTGTCCACTTACTGTCCAGGAAATGACTCCCTGACAGACCTGGTCTATACAATCGCAGTCAGTGGAGCGTGAATGGAGTGTGTGTGTGTGTGTGTGTTTGTGTGGGGCAGGTTTCACAGACCATTTGGGGACATTGCAGGGATGTGTTTTCCTTTTGGGGACCTTCCTTATGAAAGTGTTGTTTATCCAAACGCTGCTTCCGTGTATACACACAAACACATACACACACACACACACACACACACACATACACACTCACACACACACACACACACACATACAGGCGATGCATTGGAGATGACGTTGCCCTCTAGCACCCCCCTCCCCACCACCCCATACACTTCGGTTCTGTCCTAAACGATGTTTTTCCACTAGAAACGAGTGTCTCTTGCCTCCAGGCAAACTCTCCACCCACTGCACCATCACCAGCGCTGACAACCTCTCACAACACCGGGCTACAGAGGGGTGTTTCTGATAAAATGGCCAGTGAGTGTCAGTAGAAATAGGGTGTTTCTGATAAAGTGGCCAGTGTGTGTCTGTAGAGGGGGGTGTTTCTGATAAAATGGCCAGTGAGTGTCAGTAGAAATAGGGTGTTTCTGATAAAGTGGCCAGTGTGTGTCTGTAGAGGGGGGTGTTTCTGATAAAGTGGCCAGTGAGTGTCAGTAGAGGAGGGGTGTTTCTGATAAAGTGGCCAGTGAGTGTCAGTAGAGGGGGTGTTTCTGATAAAGTGGCCAGTGAGTGTCTGTAGAGGTGGGGGATGTTTCTGATAAAGTGGCCAGTGAGTGTCAGTAGAGGGGGGTGTTTCTGATAAAATGGCCAGTGTGTGTCTGTAGAGGTGGGTGTTTCTGATAAAGTGGCCAGTGTGTGTCTGTAGAGGTGGGTGTTTCTGATAAAGTGGCCAGTGTGTGTCTGTAGAGGAGTGTGTTTCTGATAAAGTGGCCAGTGTGTATCAGTAGAGGAGGATGTTTCTGATAAAGTGGCCAGTGTGTATCAGTAGAGGGAGGTGTTTCTGATAAAGTGGCCAGTGAGTGTCAGTAGAGAGGGGTGTTTCTGATAAAGTGGCCAGTGAGTGTCAGTAGAGGGGGGTGTTTCTGATAAAGTGGCCAGTGAGTGTCAGTAGAGAGGGGTGTTTCTGATAAAGTGGCCAGTGAGTGTCAGTAGAAGGGGGGTGTTTCTGATAAAGTGGCCAGTGAGTGTCAGTAGAGGGGGGTGTTTCTGATAAAGTGGCCAGTGAGTGTCAGTAGAGGGGGGTGTTTCTGATAAAGTGGCCAGTGAGTGTCAGTAGAGGGGGGGTGTTTCTGATAAAGTGGCCAGTGAGTGTCAGTAGAGGGGGGGTGCGTTTCTGATAAAGTGGCCAGTGCATGTCAGTAGAGGGGGGTGTTTCTAGTGGGTGAAACTTATTTCAGCACCCATCTTTGCTCCTGCTGTTTAATGAAGCTCTGCGTGGACCACAATCTCCGGGTCACCCATGGATGTCCCCTAACAGGAAGTAATTAGAGCCAATTAGCTTGGAGATTACAATGACATTTAAATCAGGAGCTTTTAGATCAGCAGCTCATTGTTTCTGCTCTTTACGCTCCTCGTTCTGAAGCCAGAGAACAGCGACAGATGAGCTACTGTCTCTGACTCTACATCTACAAGGTGGACCAACGAGGGAGGAGTGTCTCACAGAGTGGACAGAGAGTGGACACAGGGTTTAAAAACTCCAGCAGCACTGCTGTGTCTGATCCACTCTACACCAGCACAACACACACTAACACAACACCACCACCTCAGTGTCACTGCAGCGCTGAGAATGATCCACCACCACATCACACCTGCTCTGTGGGGGTCCTGAGTGCTGACGAACAGGGGGAAAGGGGGTTATGCAGAGCAGCAGCTGGACTACAGTCTGTAATCGAAGAACTACTCTGCAGCCTTGTGGTTAGTGACCCACTCCAGAAGTCAAGGGGCTAAGAATGAGGGCGACTCTGAGAGGTCCGGACATCTGCTCCCATCACCGAGGAGTGAGAAATCTCTGCCGACATCTGGACAGCAGAGAGACCACCTTGACCTCCGAGTCCCCCAGGGGAGCGTCATTAGAGCCCTGTCCCTCACTCAAGCCCCCTCCTCTGGACCCTGTCATTCTGTCACTCTGTCATTCTTCCATCAGTCCATCCCTTTGCTATTCCATCCATCCATCACTCAGATCCCACAGTGGTCCTGTCAGAGTCCGTCAGAGGGTCTCTGGGACATGGTCACGTCAGAGAGGGTCTCCTCGCGGCAACCGAAGGTGTGGGAGACACGGCACAAGACCACGACCCCTGGAACCGGTCAACTTTCACATATGTCTGCATCTGTTTGGACAACGTAGGTTATGTAAATGCATGCGGTCGGTTATGAAATGCTTGCGGATGCTGACCCCAGTATTCGTTTTTTGCCAGACCTCTCAAACCTTGTCCATAGCTATTCATTCCTTTAGAAACTGACCCCTGGTCATTTGATCTGAAAGCAATCCACTCAGTGACTTACTGACATAGGACACACCCGTTTGCTCTCATTAACAATGCTTTCACTAATTATTTGCTAAGGTCACTATGCCCAATGCCTAGAGTCGACCAGAAGGTTATGAATGACCCCCTCAACCAAACAGGTCTGGACACCCCTTGATTAGAAATGAGGTGGACATTGTGGACTCAGTGTGCACAATCTCCATAGAAAAGCATGGGCCCCACTGGAGAGTAGCTACACATGAGCCAAATGTTACCATGCCCAATGCCAAGAGTTGACCAGAAGGGTATGCCCCCTCAACCAAAAAAGGGCTGGACACACCTTAATTAGAATTGAGGTAGATATTCTGGACACAGATGGCATACTGCACATAGGAACACAGGGACCTCTGGAGTAGCTACACATGAGCCTAAGGTGATCATACCCAATGCCAAAAGTCGTCTAGAGGGCTATGAATGCTTCAAACAAAAGGTTCTGGACACTACTTATAATAGCATCCAGTGTGGTGAACATTGTGAAGCACATTATTCTTCTTCGTTTTCATCTTCTGGTTGCTCCCAGTAGGGGTCACTGCAACGCATCATTATTGCAGTCCACACAGGATTTATACCAGATGTCCTCCCCGACAAAGCCCACCCATTCATCCATGGGAACTGGCTGCACGAGTGCCCCCCTAGTGGCCAAGACTCAAACGAGGCCCAATCTAATTCCGGCAAGTTCTCAGCAAGACAAATATGATGAGTATTCTGCAGCTCATGAGCCCATGGTTGTCCTTTAATGCCAAGTCTAAGTCTAAAGCAGCAAGCAGTAAATGCACTATCCCCTGACCAAATTGTGAGATACGTTTATATTATTTAGACCCCAAAACTGATTAATTTAATCGAACCTTTGTGCAGAAAACGGACACTGCATATTCTTGCTCTTGTCCACCAGGGACCGGACTGTGACCCCTGGATGTTTCCAGGTCGATGTTTACTCACAATGCAGAGGGAGTGGGAATTATTTACGAGCTGAGCAGAGAGAGGTATTGATGGAATGTGTCTTACCGGATGCTGTGGGATGGAGTAGCCCTGGGGCAGGTCATATCCTCGGTCTCTAACGGCCAGGAGCAGGGAGCTTGGGGACCAGCCTCTCGCTGGCATTAGTCACTACACTTTACCCTGCGGCTGTTGATGAGGTATAAATCCTTCAGCATTTTCCAAAAACTAGGTTCAAATTTTGATGCAGAACTAAAACAACTTTTGTTATTTTTATAGTGGGATGCTTAAGTGCAGCTGCACATGGGTCTTAGGTCATCATGACCAATGCTGGGTATAAACGGCTACCTGAGAATGTACATCGGTCAACAGTAACTGACCTCAGTGAAGGAGCAATGTTGCGAGATCTGCAGTAAAAGCTTTTCAGCCGCCTTATAGTCTTTATAGTGGTTGATGTGTACTGTAACAACCCTCTGGGTTGCCAACACTTCTGCACACGGCTGGACACGCAAAACACACCAGCAGCAACAGCAACAACAAATAGCTGGTAAATGCTGAAACATGACAATGTTGAAATATGGCCAAGGCCAATATGAGCATCCCAACCGCACTCTGTTGCTGGGGGAGACGGGAAGATCGGCATCACCGTGGCAATACAGCAGGAGCTGGTTGCAGCTGCTCATTTGCATAATCAAATGATTGCCTGATGAGCCCAAATTGCAAGACAAACAATAACGTAATCGAGGATGAGGGGGGCTGGGGGGAGAGGGGGAGAGGGGGAGGGGGAGGACCTGGACACTTTACCAACCCCCCAACCCCCCCCCCCACCACACACACACACACCCCATTTTCACTCGGAGTGCTTTAATTATTTGCTGCAGGAACAAAAGTCAACAATTTCATGGAAAAAAACAATAATAACGAACATGACGAGTAAGCAGACACATCTGCAGCTACAGAAAAGCAGGAGTCACAGCTGCAGCAGCAGCAGCAACGCAGCAAACAAAATCCGGAGGGTGGAATAATAATGGGCGTGTATTAGTTTTAGCTCCCTTTAAAAGAAGTGTACACTTTACTGTAATAGTGTTTGCCCACAGTTCTGTTACTAATCTGAAACCAGAGCAGTATCTGGACCTGCTGCTCTGACCAATCAGAGCTTTCCAGTTTGTGCCAGTCACAGTTAACCAATCAGGGCTGCTTTTTGCTCCGCCCAGATTCCCCACCTCAACACTGGGTGTGTTTTAAAGTTATGACCCGTAATAATGATGGCATTAGAGTAAGTGCTCATAAGAACACCAGCCTCCTGTTTATAGGGCCTTCTAACGAGACGTTATGAACCCTGAGGTCATGTGCCATGTGTTATATTATAAGGCATTTTTATATCATAATAACACCTGTAGATGCATATAGGAAGCATTATGAATACAGTGCTCATAGTAAAACCTTTCCATGTCACTGACGTCCACCAAAACTAACCGCACCCACACAAAGCCTTACAGCCTGTCGAGGGTCTTATAAAACGCATCATATACCATTTAAAATCCAGCTCTAAAACCTCAGCAGCTCTGAAAGACTCCAGCCTCCGACGTGTTTCCAGCCTCGAGCCCTTATTAGCCACTAAGATCGTTCAATTACATCTGCACACCTTGTAATTGGCTTTTATTTTTATCGGTTATCGGGTCAAGTCGTTCAGGAGCGAGAGATGCAATCCACGCGAAACATCTGGTGGGCGTTCCTCCAAGCCGAGTGGTTACGGGGCCTAATAACCTCCAATTAAATTAGCTTTTAGCGAGATTAATGGACAAATACTGTATCTGACAGTGTAATTGCATTAAAATCCAGTAATTAAGCGTTAATTACACCTCATTATTATAATTACCGTATGCCTTCCCATTGTTCAGAAGTTGGGACTTCGCGAAATGCTTCCCATTTTATGGCTGAAGTGTTCTGGCAACAAGGTGATGCCGGTATGAAATTATGCAAATGGGGGAATAGTCTTTGCACAGGGATTTGACAGAGGAATCTACTCTGAGGGAAAGGTGGTGGCAGATATAAGAAGAATATCAGGGAAATTAAGGTCAACGACGGCATATCAACAGAGCAAAGCTGGTTAAAACACATCACACACACACACACACACACAAGTTTTGTGCCCCATACTCAGCTCTTATTTGTCGGCGGCGGCTTGTCACAGCCTTCGGGGATGAAATCAAGCCCTTGTTTTCAAATCCTTCCTGACTTTGTCCTCATCCATAATTACTATCACTCTGACGGATGACCTCATCATCTCCCTCATCGCCACTGGATGACCCGCTCTCTGGAACCTGACATTGTCTATGAAAGGAAATATTTAGGCAACCTCCACATTACCACATCAACATATCCATGAGAATGGAAATGCCCCAAAATACTGGTCAAAAACTGGCCCAAATACTGGTCATTAACCTGGGCATTAATTAAAGGTTAAACCTAGCCTAAGATCAGTACATAATCTAAAACAAAACAAAAAAAAAAACTGCCCCAAAACAAACAAACAAAATATAAATTAATTAATTAATTAATCAATTAAAAAGGTCCAATCTGGTTCTAACTGGTCTAAACTGGCCCAAAGCTTGTCCAAACTTCCAACAAAACTGGCTCAAGAATTGGGCCAAAGCTGGTTGCAACCTAGCATCCAGATGGGACATATTGTTCCATATCTGCCCCAAGTTTGGCCCATACGTGATTAAAACCTACCCCACGACTAACCTCTAAAGTGAAACAAATCCATAACTGGCCCAACCCCCACCCCACCCCTAAAACATGGTCCCAAACGGATTCATAACTGGCACATTTTGGTTTACACTTCACTAAATGTGGCCATAAAAGGCCCCAAAAATAAACAAATAGGACCTTAACACACATAACTGCTACAAAGTGAAGCTGTCTGGCCAATCTCTCCCTAATCCTGCTCAGGGCTGCTCTTACCCTAGTAAAAACCGGCCTGAAAATGGCCCTAAAATATACACAAGCCCAAAACCATGTTCCAACCCGGTTAAAACTGAGCCCAAACAGACACACGACGGGCCCAAAACTGGCTCATTTCTGTTCACACAGGCCCAAATCTGACCCAAAATGGCCCAAAACTGGCTCATAACAGAAGGACAAATCTGGTTCAATCCCGTATGAAACCCACAGCTCCTGTAGTGCGGAAGCTCTGAGCCAGCTGATCCTGCGCTGACTGACAGTCCGCTGGAGGAAGACTTGCTCTTTAACGTTCTCTTTAACGTTCCTTTCTGAAGAGGATTGACGGAGACCGTCCTCACGGAGTCAGACTCGAGGCCCGAACGTGATTTCAAAGCGGCGGAGTCGGGGATCTGTCTCTGCGGGAGTCTTTCCGGTGTCGGCAAGAGGAGGAAGAAATTGTTTTGCGCTCGTCTCCGTGGCTGTCATCAAGGTTTCAGGAAGATCCCAGCAGTGCCCCCCCGTCCTCAGAAAGTGTTTAACAGATGTCTGAGTCCTCTCCCTCTCGTCTCTCTCTCTCTCTCTTCTCTCCGGTGGCTCTCTGCGGAAGATTGAAGGTATTTCGCCGCTCCCTCTCGTCCCCACAGATCCACAGTAATAGCTTTTTTAAAGATAGTGGCGAGAGGGACAAAGCTAACGTTACAGCTGCCTGAGATTTCCACAGCTGCAGGAGGTCAAACATCTGTCCTCTAGACGCTGGACAGGAGATGAGGACAATATCCACATGTCTTAAGCTTTAAATGGAGCAGCAGGATGTCGAGAATCAGGACGGAGCAAAGAAATGTCTCCATCTGACTATCACCAGCCTGACTCAGTACAAACTCATCTCTAGCTGTAAACACTGGGAAGAACAGGGACTTAATGCCTGGGTGAAGGCATTACACACACTCACACGCTCACTCATTCACTCACACACTCACTCATTCACTCACACACTCACACCTGTGGAGAGTTTTATACACTCACCCAGTCACTCACACACACACACACCTGTGGACAGTTTCACACACTCACCCAGTCACTCACACACTCACCCAGACACACACACTCACAACTGTGGACAGTTTCACACACTCACCCAGTCACTCACACACTCACCCAGACACACACACTCACAACTGTGGACAGTTTCACACACTTACCCAAACACTCACACACACACACACACACCTGTGGACAGTTTCACACACTCACCCAGTCACTGACACACACACACACACCTGTGGACAGTTTCACACTCACCCTGTCACGCACACACTCACCCAGTCACTCACACACTCACCCAGTCACTCACACACTCACACCTGTGGACAGTTTCACATTCACCCTGTCACGCACACACTCACCCAGTCACTCACACACTCACACCTGTGGACAGTTTCACACACTCACCCAGTCACTGACACACACACACACACGCACACACACACACACACCTGTGGACAGTTTCACACTCACCCTGTCACTCACACACTCACCCAGTCACCTATGGACAGTTTTGTGCCCTAAGTGATTGTGGATAATTGTGTCTGCTAAATATATATATATATATATATATATATATATATATATATATATATATATATATATATATTTCTGTATTAGGAGCTAGCTCTCTCCATTCAAGTCACACCTTCAGTCGTATTGATCCTCCTCCTGTGGAGCTAGCATGCTAGGCTAGCCCTTAATGACAGCTGAGTCTGCTTTGGCCACAGCTCAGTTATTAAAGCAGCACTGGAGGTGATAGGTCTCCTGCCCCTACTGATGTTCATTAAGAAACAAGGTGAGCGTGACAAACGACCAGCTAGGGCAAAGTAGCAGGCTACGCTAACACAAAACTCTCCCCCAGAGGGAGTTAGCTCTCATCTTCAGGCCTGGAATACAAGGTGTGGAAGGGGTTTGCAGGGAGAGAACTGATCTGTTGTGGATGTCTAGCTGAAGATCTGAATTTTTTGAGGTACTTCTAAATGCTAACTTCGATGCTAACGTGATTTATTTAGCAGGGTTCAGTCACAGCTAGCGGGTCCATGTTAGCGGCATGTAGCTTTAAACTGGTCTCTGATGGATTTTAGTGATGCTGGGGATATTATATGACTGGGTAACTGACAACATCTAGAGTCACATTAACACCTAGCTTAGCTGCACAACTGCTAAATAATTAGCCACTGGAGACACTGGAGAAACTGGAGACGTCTGGGAGCTCTCTGAGTGGCATGTCCCCATCTCTGAGTGTAGCCAGAGGAAAGAAATATAAAAAATGAAATCTCCTTAACGTCTAAATAGTTTCTCAGAGACAACAATCAGAACAAATGGCAAACAAAGGACACCTTAGCATAAGTCTCATGCTGCTCAATTGTGTCTCCTCTGGAGTTTTAGTGGAGATCTCAGCCCTACTCTGACTTTTATTTCTTTTTTCTCTCATGTCTCAATATTTTCTTCCCAGGGAAGTTTAAGAGAATTACGTTAATGTCTCCTGAGCCATTTCTGAGCAACATATGGGCAATACATTTAGACTGGTGTAAGAATGTGCATGCGTTAGTCTCTCTACATTTCTTTGCAGGCTCTGCTGCAAATCGTTGAACATTGCTATGAAGATTTGATGGCATTTTGACACAGAAACAACAATGATGGGAGGTACCAATGTTAGCTGATTAGCTCTGGTTCCCAGCTTCTTTCTAAAGGCACTAGATGGACCTCTATCACTTCGTCTATCCACTGTGCTGCTTTGTACACCCCTCTTGACCACACTTGGCATTGGACCTGGACAATGGTGCAGAATTCACAAGATGTGATGCCAGGAACTGTGTAATTAGCATGCAGTCCTCAAAAAAAGAGGTTAATTATGGGACCTTCAATTAGGTCGGCGTTAATTACCAAATCGAATATGCTAATAGCTTCCCATTTAGCGTCAGAGCTATGGACACAGCGAGCAAACCGATCAGGACGCGTCCATTAGCAAACCGCCGCTAAATGTCTCATCCCCGTCCCCTCAAAGTCAAAGCTGTTTGTTAGACGTCAGGAGTCAAATTAGAGCCTGCAAGCGACTACGAGGCGAGGCAGGCTAATGGGTTCACGCTCTGGATGGAGGGGACGGAGGAGACGAGGCGGAGCAGAGACGTCCTGAGATGTAGTGAGCTACGTCAGTTTTCTTCACAGAGGACAGGGTCAGAGGTCATTCAAAAATGTCCTCCTGGAAAATAGGGTTCTGCAGTTTTTGAGCTTGGTTAGTGTCGTTAGCATTGTCCTTATACGGACAGATAAAACACTTCAGTTTGAGTTGATCATAGTTGTGATGTCATTTCTATATTTACTTTCAGTCTACAGTGGTTTAGCACCACACACTCAGCTGAGAAGTTTAGCCACGCCCACTCAGCCTATAGCTGTCTAGCCATGCCCGCTCAACCTTCAGTAATTTACCCATGCCCACTCAGCCTACAGTAATTTAGCCACACCCATTCAACCAGTAGCAGATTAGCCACGCCCACTCAGCATACAGAAAAATAGCTATGCCCACTTAGTCTACAGTAATTTAGCCACATCCACTCAGTCTACAGAAATTTAGGCATACCTGCTCAGGCTACAGTAATGTAGCCACGCCCACTCCGCCTATAGCAGTTTAGCCATGCCCACTAAGCATAGAGTAATATGGCCATGCCCACTCAGCGTATAGCAGTTTAGCCATGCCCACTACACCTACAGTAATGTAGCCACTCCCACTCATCTTATAGAAGTTTAGCCATGCCCACTGAGCCTAGAGTAATTTAACTATGCCCATTCAGTAGACAGGGATTTAGCCACACCCTCTAATCTTAGAGAAGCATAGTCCCACCCACTCAGCCTACTGTAATTTAGCCAGCCAAGTATTTCATCGTCCTAAGCAGCTTGACTCTCAATGACGCAGTGGTCTGGGCTCTGGGGCAGTCAGTCCATTGTTCTTCTTTTGTTTCCTTTTTCCTCATAACAACTCCATCTCCTAAAACAAGAAGTGTGCCATTTGAAAACGTGGTTTCTCTGGTTTGGCCTTCGTTTCCAGCTCTGGGTCTTTTTTTTTTGTTTTTCCCGCACCTTTTGTGCGAATATAAATTCCCGCGGTGCATTTGCCTTAGAACTGAGTCTAAATTACTGGCCGTTTCCGTGATGAAACGAAAATGGCTTGTAAGAGGGAAATTTAATCAAGGCTCTCTCTCTCTCTCTCTCCCTGTCTGTGTTTGTGAGTGTCTCTCTCTCTCTCTCTCTCTCTCTCTCTGACTTGTTTATAAGATCATAAGCGGTGGTGTGAATTTAAAAGCCCATTACGGTAAGTGAACAGGCGACTCCGTCCGCCGTGCTGGGACGCCTGATTATAAAACCACGTCTGGTCTGAGAAAAATGGACAAGATATTCCATGGATTCATGGGAGAGAGAGAGAGAGAGAGAGAGAGAGAGAGAGAGAGAGAGAGAGAGAGAGAGAGAGAGAGAGATGTGAAATGGTAGGCAATTCTATCAATTGGCTGGGCCCTCGTTTAGGGTGAAAGTGGGTCCTGGCAGCAGAATCAGACAAAATGGGGGCCACTGAACCGCACTCTGCTTGCTGTAATTTAGAGGACCACTTTGTTCTTTAACTCTTCATACCCTCACCCAGTCACACACACTCACCCAGTCACACACACTCACCCAGTCACGCACCCTCACCCAGTCACGCACCCTCACCCAGTCACGCACACTCACCCAGTCACACACATTCACCCAGTCACGCACCCTCACCCAGTCACACACACTCACTCAGTCACGCACCCTCACCCAGTCACTCACACACCTACGAGATTCGACTCCTTTTCACAGGCTGAGGAAGCTCTGCAGGTGGAGATCTGAAGAAGGTGGAGCAGGCTGGACCACCGCTCTGAGGTCCACCACTCTGAGGTCCGATCCCACCATTCTGAGGTCCACCACTCTGAGGTCCGATCCCACCATACTGAGGTCCACCACTCTGAGGTCCACCGCTCTGAGGTCCACCACTCTGAGGTCAGATCCCACCACTCTGAGGTCCACCGCTCTTAGGTCCAATCCCACCGCTCTGAGGTCCACCACTCTGAGGTCCGATCCCACCGCTCTGAGGTCCGATCCCACAGCTCTGAGATCCAATCCCACTGCTCTGAGATCCGATCCCACTGCTCTGAAGTCCAATCCCACTGCTCTGAGGTCCATGGCTCTGAGGTCCGATCCCACAGCTCTAAGACCCAATCCCACAGCTCTGAGGTCTGATCCCACTGCTCTGAGGGCCGATCCCACTCTTCTGAGGTCTGATCCCACTGCTCTGAGGTCCAATCCCACAGCTCTGAGGTCTGATCCCACTGCTCTGAGGTCCACAGCTCTGAGGTCCAATCCCACAGCTCTGAGGTCTGATCCCACTGCTCTGAGGTCTGATCCCACTGCTCTGAGGTCCACCGCTCTGAGGTCCACTGCTCTGAGCTCTGATCCCACTGCTCTGAGGTCTGAACCCACTGCTCTGAGGTCCGATCCCACCGCTCTGAAGTCAAAGCCGGTGACAGACTCGTTTAAGAAGGTCCTGGAAGAGCTGAAGGGCTGCCTCTTTCCTAAAGAGATGAAAGGCTGGAAAAGGTGGATGGGCGTCGACCTGGGACTACTTTTAATTAAAGTTCACATGGCGGGGGGGTGTGTGTGTGTGGGTGTGATTCAGGGTTCTGGAGAAGAGATAAGCTCCTCGCCGTCACAGGGCTCCGAGTGAACTCTCTGTAATGAGCGCGCTCCGAGAGTTAAAGCCAGAGTCCGAGGGGAAATTACGCAGGAGCTGGAGGACAGGGCATTAGCGTTAGCATTAGCATTAGCTTTCCTTTTCTCACGGATTGGGCTCCAGATTGAGCAGGGCTCCATGTTGAGCAGACACTGCTCAACAGAGGCAAATGTTCTGGGTTTTTAAGGTGGAATTGCACAGATAATCGTGCTGAAATTGTGCAAATTTGTAGAATTCATCTTTAGCACATATTTTGCTGCACATTCATCACAATGTCTTTACTCATGGTTTGCCAATTTCTGGAGACTTTTCAGTGGAAGGGCATAGCAAGGTTAGCTAATGCTAGCAGGAACAATGACTGAAGAGTGACCACTTTTATTTTTATTAAATAAAATTTCTCTGTAAAGCACTTTGACGTGCACTTTGTATGAAAGGTGCTATCACAAAGAAATCTGATTGGCCAGCTGATAACAGTGGGCGGGGTTTGAGAGTGAGGCCAAGAGATGGTAAGGAGCGTGCATGAGAATGTGAAAAAAAAAGGGTTTTGATGTTTCTTTTGCCTCCAAAAATTTGTGAAAGCACCCAGAGAGATGTCATGAAACTCTACTCCCACCCCACTCGACACTACCACCCCCATGTTTCACAGGCGTCCATAAAAGTGCTCATTTTAAGGGTGTCCACAAATGTTCGGACACCGGGCGGCGAGTCCACATTTCTGGAAGTTGCCCCTGAAAGTTGCAGTTGTTCTTTTGTGCTCCAGCCTTTCCTTTACCCACTGTTCTTTGAGACTATTAGTGAGACGTGGCCTAATTTATCCTCAGAGGTGACGTACGGGCAGTGGGTCGTAAAACACCATAATTACCCTTCAAAAAACTCAAAGAGAAAATACGCCGGGGCTCATTCCTCTGACGTTAATTAGTCAAACAGTCGAAAACTTCAGGCCGGAAAATCTCCCAGCCGTGAAAACCTAGCACAACCTCCACTGATAATTGGTGTGTGCTTTTGTTATATATATATTTATCTATCTTAAATATATATATATATATATATATAAATATACATTTCAAGTTCAAAGCCCCTGCTCTCTCTCGCTCTTTGTAGGTTAATCAGATGTCGGGTGTCCGTCTCTGGCCTTGTTAGTGCCGATGTTTGTGTAAATCCTTCTCCCTCCATGTTTTATTTTCTAAAATGAAGGGAGTGTGTTCTTTTTGTGATGCAGAACATTGCTGTGAGGATCCGATGGCACTCAGAGATACGGGAGCATCTGTGCCATCAGGTCCTGATGTGACTGAGTTCCTTCCAGCCGTCTGCATCCTTTACACCCCTCTGGTGGACTCTAGGCATTGAGCATGTTGACGTCAAGTTCATGTGCAGCTGCTCTGCCTCTTACTAGAAATTACACTGGGTGTGTGGCTGGAGGTACGTCTGAGGTACAGCAGGATGTCAAAAGTTCCTCTCTCCTGTTTGAATGCACTTTAGGGGGTGGAACACAGGTATGTGGGGGCGGTGCTTCAACTATGATGTCATAATGTAGAGGAGGAGCCATTAATAATATGCTTCACATAAACAGATACCGACAAGAGAGGTGAGTCGAGGAGAGGATATCAGCTAGTACCCAGCAGCGCCACCTTGTGGCCAACTTTGCCGTCATGATTTCAGGGGACTCGAGCCTGAAGTCTTGCAACAAACCCACGACTGTGGCATTAGCTTTTCAGAAGGGTTCTCCGTCCCTTCGTCTCCCTCTGTCCTCCTGTGATCGATGGGGGACGCCATTCTGCCGAGCCTTGGAGATTCTTTATTTTTTCGGACGGGGCCTAATCGATGGAGGCTGCAATTTCTCATATTAACGAGGCAGCGATGCTGACTCGGCTAAATTAAACCCTTCTCCTCCCGCACGACAACACCCCCGCCGCAGGCCCCCCGCCAATCTCTCGCATTCATTTACCTCCCTGGCATTAATTCCCCAAAAGTGAGGAGATAAGTCAACCCCAGGACATTCAAAACACATCCCTCTTAATAGGATACATGCCCCGCACTTGCACCAACCCACCGCTCCCACCCTCAATTCCGTCGGAACGGAACCAGGGTCCACAGTGAATACCTGCTCTTCAGATCAGAGATCTGTTCTGTCCAGCGTAGCCATGCCCCCAACAACTTAGCCCCGCCCACTCCTGCTGAAGTCATAAGGAGTGTGTCACAGCCTTTTTCTTTCCTGGCATCTCCTCCCGTAAACACTAGCCCAGCTCATTCCGATCTCATTCCTCTTCATAATTAACAGAGACGAATGCCCCCCCACCGCCCCCGCTCTGAAGCTAATGAGGGTCCGCAGTGATAGATGCTAACGTTTCCCGAGCTAACGGCCCAACGCCAAACACTTAAACTAAAAATAAATGGGTTCCTCATAAACACTCGTCCCGTTCTCTCCCTTCATTTCACGCCTCGTTCAGCGGGAAGCGAGCGGAAATGAAGCCCCGCTGCGACAAACAAGACGTTTATGGAGGAGCTGCAGAGGAAACACATTTGCACGTGGGCTTCCTGACCTTTAACCTTTAGCATTTAGCTTTTAGCCTTTAGCTTTTAGCTTGAGTGACTTTACACGTCATTTACAAGTGACGGAAGAAACATTATTTGTGTTTTATCAATATTTCTGAAGCATTTCTGTCAAATTGATCTTAATTAAATAAGCCAAATTAACTCTCTCTCTCTCACACACACACACACACACACACACACAGAGTCTTGCTTTCAAGCATTGTGCAGCCAGTACATAGATTTCCGTTCCATTACTGGAGACAGATCTGAGACTCTATCTTTGGCTCTGACCCTGGTTGGGGCAGCACTAGGGGTGCATTATCTAGAACCGATCTTCTGACTCGTGCTTCCCGGGAGCTTGATGCTTGTGTTTGGTTCTCGGTTCTGATTCCACAACAAGCGTCTGTGTCTGTGTTTACAATTCTGTTTTCCTCGTCCTCCCTCAGATCAGACCCCCACAGACCGCGCTGCTGGGGGATTTGTTTATTGTTGAATTTCCCTGCGTTTCCGCTGACGTTAATCTTCCAGATATTATTCTTGTGCCGGAGTGAGAATTTGGACATAGACACTGTTTATAACCCCTCGACATCTCAAACACGGTTTTGGCCGGCTCTCTGCGCTTGGACGTCCGGAGACGGGGAGAATATAAACAACCCTGGGATTAGTTTGTAGATACTGCAGCAGATTGAAGTCGTTGGGTTTGTCTTCCCATTGTTTCCACTGAAATGAAATGTTTTAACCTGGGGGTTGCTCCAATTCTCAACTCCTCTGTGTTTTAGATCTTATTGGAGCGTTGCTGTGAGGATTTGATGGCATACAGCCACGTTAAATCAAACTAGAGACGTTGGATGGCGACTGTAAGAAAAACCAAAGCCCCATAACAAATTACAGCTCTGTTTCTGTGACTCTTCTTCAGGTTCCTGACAGATTTGGGTTAATAGCGCCACCAGTGGATGGGAGCTCAATTTTTGGGCGCTTTTTTTGTGGGTGGAACTTCCAACGCTCTCCTCTAGGCCACGTTTGGCACTGAGCTACTTCAAGTTGGACGTTAAGTTTAGAGAAAGTCTGTAATCGCAGTCAAAGCTGAAAAACACAACAACATTTAACACTTTAATTAAAGCCTTATATAAAAAATTAGCTTGATTACTTTAATTCAACGTGTCCCATTTTTCATGTCTGTGTTAAGGCTGGTCTAAAGCCAGATCCAAGGCGGACCTGCACTCCTTGGGATGAGAAGATGCTCTTAAAGGCCTGAATCTGGTGCCTGGGTGTGTGTGTGTGTGTGTGTGGATAGATGTGCGCATAAAAAGACAAGAATTTGCAGATTAGCGCTGGCTGAAAAGCAGGGCTTTTATCATGGAGCAAAATATCACATTAAAAGCGGCCTATTGACCTTCCATGGAGGGCTTTTGTGGCCATAAATCGACTTTTCCCGACAGCGGAGAAGACTTATTAAAAAATATGAAAGGAGGAGCGCTAGCATGAGCCCATTATGTAACCGTAATATAGAGCTCATGCATATACACACGCAGTTTAATAAAGCGGCAGATCAGGTGTAAAAGACCGTCTGGCCGTTTCAGAGCTCAGATAAGCCGCGGGTCGACACTGGGGCCACAGCGTTTGCCTTTAGAGTCAGAACCAGCCGCTGCTGTGAGGGAGAAATGCTTACTCGGGGCTTCTGTCCATTTTCAATAACAGCTTTGATCAGCGTGAGATAGACGCTGGAGGAACAGGACCGCTGTGGTTCTGGTGCAGGTTTAAGGCGGTCTGAGGTGGTTAATACTTGCTTGTGCTGGTCTACAATGATTTGTATTAGTCTGGTGTTGTTTATGTTCATCTGGTGTGGGTGTGTATTGATCTGGTGTTTTTTTGTTTTTGTTGTTATACTGGTGTGGTGGTGGTGGTGGTGGTGGTAGATATTTGTTTATATTTGTCTAATGTTGGTTTATATTGGTTTAGCGCTGATTTAATTTTGTTTATTTTAGTCTGGTATTGGTTAATGTTTTATATTGGTTTTGTATTGGTTTATTTAGGTTTATATTGGCCTGGTGATTATTTGTAGTTGTTAATTTTGGTCTAGTGTTGGTTTATATTTGTTTATATTGGTTTATTGTTGATTGATATTTGTATATTTTGGTCTGATGATGGTTTATATTTTGCTTAAATTGGTCTATCATTGGTTTATATTGTTTATTTTGATCTGGTTTTGGTTTATATTTGTTTAAATTTGTCTAATGTTGGTTTACATTTGTTTAAATTTGTCTGGTTTTGTTTTCTATTTGTTTAAATTTGTCTGGTGTTGAATTCTATTTGTTTAAATTTGTCTAGTGTTGGATTCTATTTGTTTCAATTTGTCTGGTGTTGGTTTCTATTTGTTTAAATTTGTCTAGTGTTGGATTCTATTTGTTTAAATTTGTCTGGTGTTGATTTATATTTGTTTAAATTTGTCTGGTGTTGGATTCTATTTGTTTAAATTTGTCTGGTGTTGATTTATATTTGTTTAAATTTGTCTAGTGTTGGATTCTATTTGTTTAAATTTGTCTGGTGTTGATTTATATTTGTTTAAATTTGTCTGGTGTTGGATTCTATTTGTTTAAATTTGTCTGGTGTTGATTTATATTTGTTTAAATTTGTCTAGTGTTGGATTCTATTTGTTTAAACTTGTCTGGTGTTGGATTCTATTTGTTTAAATTTGTCTGGTGTTGGTTTCTATTTGTTTAAATTTGTCTAGTGTTGGATTCTATTTGTTTAAATTTGTCTGGTGTTGATTTATATTTGTTTAAATTTGTCTGGTGTTGGATTCTATTTGTTTAAATTTGTCTGGTGTTGGATTCTATTTGTTTAAATTTGTCTGGTGTTGGATTCTATTTGTTTAAATTTGTCTAGTGCTGGATTCTATTTGTTTAAATTTGTCTGGTGTTGATTTCTATTTATTCATATTTGTCTGGTGTTGGTTTCTATTTGTTTAAATTTGTCTGGTGTTGGTTTCTATTTGTTTATATTTGTCTAGTGTTGGTTTCTATTTTTTTCTATTTGTCTGGTGTTGGATTCAATTTGTTTGAATTTGTCTGTTGTTAGTTTTTATTTGTTTAAATTAGTCTGGTGTTAGTTTCTATTTGTTTAAATTTGTCTGGTGTTGGTTTCTATTTGTTTCTATTTGTCTGGTGTTGGATTCAATTTGTGTGAATTTGTCTGTTGTTAGTTTTTATTTGTTTAAATTTGTCTGGTGTTGGTTTCTATTTGTTTCTATTTGTCTGGTGTTGGTTTCTATTTGTTTCTATTTGTCTGGTGTTAGTTTCTATTTTGGCGGCACGGTGGCGCAGCAGGTAGTGTTGCAGTCATGCAGCTCCAGGGGCCTGGAGGTTGTGGGTTCGATTCCAGCTCCGGGTGACTGTCTGTGAGGAGTTGGTGTGTTCTCCCCGTGTCCACGTGGGTTTCCTCCGGGTGCTCCGGTTTCCTCCCACAGTCCAAAAACACACGTTGCAGGTGGATTGGCGACTCGAAAGTGTCCGTAGGTGTGAGTGTGTGAGTGAATGTGTGTGTGCTGTGTTGCCCTGTGAAGGACTGGCGTCCCCTTCAGGGTGTATTCCCGTCTTGCTCCCGATGATTCCAGGTAGGTTCTGGACCCCCCGCGACCCTAAATTGGATAAGCGGTTACAGATAATGGATGGATGGATGGATGGATATTTTCTATTTGTTTATATTTGTCTGGTGTTGGATTCCATTTGTTTATATTTGTCTGGTGTTGGATTCTATTTGTTTAAATTTGTCTGGTGTTGGTTTCTAATTGTTTATTTTGTCTGATGTTGGTTTATATTTGTTTATATTTGTCTGGTGTTGGATTCCATTTGTTTAAATTTGTCTGGTGTTGGATTCTATTTATTCATATTTGTCTGGTGTTGGTTTCTATTTGTTTAAATTTGTCTGGTGTTGGTTTCTATTTGTTTATATTTGTCTAGTGTTGGTTTCTATTTTTTTCTATTTGTCTGGTGTTGGATTCAATTTGTTTGAATTTGTCTGTTGTTAGTTTTTATTTGTTTAAATTTGTCTGGTGTTAGTTTCTATTTGTTTAAATTTGTCTGGTGTTGGTTTCTATTTGTTTCTATTTGTCTGGTGTTGGATTCAATTTGTGTGAATTTGTCTGTTGTTAGTTTTTATTTGTTTAAATTTGTCTGGTGTTGGTTTCTATTTGTTTCTATTTGTCTGGTGTTGGTTTCTATTTGTTTAAATTTGTCTGGTGTTGGTTTCTATTTGTTTATATTTGTCTAGTGTTGGTTTCTATTTTTTTCTATTTGTCTGGTGTTGGATTCAATTTGTTTGAATTTGTCTGTTGTTAGTTTTTATTTGTTTAAATTTGTCTGGTGTTAGTTTCTATTTGTTTAAATTTGTCTGGTGTTGGTTTCTATTTGTTTCTATTTGTCTGGTGTTGGATTCAATTTGTGTGAATTTGTCTGTTGTTAGTTTTTATTTGTTTAAATTTGTCTGGTGTTGGTTTCTATTTGTTTCTATTTGTCTGGTGTTGGTTTCTATTTGTCTGGTGTTAGTTTCTATTTTGGCGGCACGGTGGCACAGCAGGTAGTGTTGCAGTCACGCAGCTCCAGGGGCCTGGAGGTTGTGGGTTCGATTCCAGCTCCGGGTGACTGTCTGTGAGGAGTTGGTGTGTTCTCCCCGTGTCCACGTGGGTTTCCTCCGGGTGCTCCGGTTTCCTCCCACAGTCCAAAAACACATGTTGCAGGTGGATTGGCGACTCGAAAGTGTCCGTAGGTGTGAGTGAATGTGTGTGTGTGCTGTGTTGCCCTGTGAAGGACTGGCGTCCCCTCCAGGGTGTATTCCCGCCTTGCGCCCAATGATTCCAGGTAGGCTCTGGACCCCCCGCGACCCTAAATTGGATAAGCGGTTACAGATAATGGATGGATGGATGGATGGATATTTTCTATTTGTTTATATTTGTCTGGTGTTGGATTCTATTTGTTTAAATTTGTCTGGTGTTGGTTTCTAATTGTTTATTTTGTCTGATGTTGGTTTATATTTGTTTATATTTGTCTGGTGTTGGATTCCATTTGTTTATATTTGTCTGGTGTTGGTTCTATTTGTTTATATTTGTCTAGCTTTGGTTTATATTTGTTTAAATTTGTCTAGTGTTGGTTTCTAATTGTTTATTTTGTCTGATGTTGGTTTATATTTGTTTATAACCATTAGTTTGGTTTAGTGCTAAATTATATTTATTTATATTGGTCTGGTGTAGGTTAATATTTTATGTCGGCTGTGTATCGGCTATGTATGTATTTGTTTGTCTGGTGTTTGTTTATATTTGTCTGGTGTTGGTTTATATTTGTTTATATTTGTCTAGTATTAGGTTTTATTTGTTTACATTGGTTTGTTTATATTTGTCTGGTGTTGGTTTATTCATGTTTTTATTGGTCCTGGGTTTGTTCGTAATAATTGTTCTAAGACAATCTACAGTGTCCTGTGAAGGTGTAGTGTTGCTTTATTATAAACACCAGCTTTGTAGATCCACTAAACTGACGTGATTAACTGATGCAGAAAACGTGATGTGATGAAAATGGAGATCTTTTTGTTTGTTTTTACTGCAACAGTTCACTAGTTTTGTTGGTGACCTGCAGTACCTGTCTGTACTGTTTTTATCAAGCACTCCTGGTATTTTCATTCCCCACACTATGTAGGTACATATATAGAAAATGTTGGACTAAATTCAGCGGATGCTGAAATCCAGCGTCACTTTCAGAACAGGGGCCTGCGTCTCGCGTTTTTACTCCATTTTCATCGGTCGGCCGCTGGACCTGAAGGTTATGAGAGCTGACGTTTTCACTCCCAGAGCAGTGAAATGCCTACAGGGCGATAAAGGCCAGTTTCGGCTGTGGATTCGTGGAAAAAAGGCAGAAATAGAGAGAGTGATGGAGGGAGGGAAGGATGGAGGCGGAAGGAGGGGGGGGGGTGCAGGAGCGGAGGGGTTCTGGAAGGTGGCAACATTTGCGTGTAGCGTGGCGGAGGAAAGGTTTGGAGTGGAAAACGAACAGTTCACCGATTTACAGCAAAACTCCGGGTGTTTCATCATGTGGAAGTTGGGCGTCCAGTTTCTTGTTATCTCGGCCGGCCCCCCACTGCCGGACCCTCGCTCCACTTCAAAGCCTCCTCCATCAGACACAGTCCAGAGCTCCGCTGAGGCACACCAGACGTTAGCTTGAGCGCTAGGCTAGATTTTGGCGCTTGTGTGTTAGCTGTCACATGAGAGAGAGGAAGATTCCTTTCTTCTTGAAGTGGAAGCGGGAAAGAGGATATTAAAGAGTTGATTCGGGGGGAAATCTTGGGAATATTTGAGGTTTGGGAATAAACATTTCAGTATCTGAAAATGAAAATGGAATATTTATAGATTAAAAGCTGCCAACTGGAGATAAATTACTCTAAAAATGGACCGGAAAGACAGTTTTATCTGAAACTTTCTACTTGTAGCAGCAGTTGAAACAGTGAGTAAACAGCGAGTGAAGAGTTTATTGGACGCTGTATTCATTATGAGCTCAATCAGGAAAAAGCTGCAGAAGACTGTGAAGGATTTGTTCTGTTTGGATTATGTACACTTCATATTTTGTTGAATACATTTTTTGTTACAATTATACAGTACACAAAAATGCTTTAAGACTCATACCTACACTAATTATACGTACTCTTATTTCACAGTTAATAACAATGCATTCGATGTGTCTGGGTAGAAAGGGCCATGCTGTTCTTTCATTGGCTAGGACTTCAGGAGCTGGTCTCAAGGCCTTAAACATTATAGTGAAGTGACAGAGGAATCGACAAATAGTGACCGGATGGATGTATTCATTAGAAACAACTTTATTAGCTCCCCAAACACCACACATGCACACTTTCTCCTGCCCGAAGTGTGATTTTAAAAAGCACTCGGACAGAAGATGAAAGTCATTGCCATGGCGACCATGCACTCCAAAAAAAGAAGAGAAATTCGAGCTTAAGATTCCTTTCATTTTGCTCAATTATGAAATTGAACCATTTAAGAAAAATAAAAAAAGCTTGCTGCGATATCGCGGCTGGTGAATAATGGAGAAATTACACGGAGCGAAAGTAATTTCTTTCCTTTCTTTCTCTCTCCCTCTCACTCGCTCTTTCTCATCCTCTTTCAGCCTTCCACAACAAAAGTCTGGTCAAGGATTCTGAGCGCCTCTTCATTCTTACGGAGGATTAATAAAGCTGTCCACCAGTTCTCCGTAATAACTCCAACTTCATTAGACCAGGCAAAATTAGGAGCAAGGAAAGGAATGCTAATTAATTAGCAGGAGCTTTCAGTGCTAACAGGCTCACGCAGGGAAATGGAGGACGCTCCGCGGCTGAACGGAACGCCATTCTGGGCAATTTCTGTTTGAGGGGATGACAGTGACTCTAAAGCCCTGGTCTGATGCAGTGTTAAAGTTTACTGATTAAGGGCACAGTTCAAATGTGCTTTGTTGTTATGTCCAGCCCCGGCCATTTTACAGAAGAGCTCACCTTCTGGTTTATAAAGGTTTATTTTTGACCTAATAACTGATGTATGTCCGGGACAGGAGCAGATCAGCTGAGACAGCATCATTCTGGTGGTTGATTGTGGTTAATGTGACTTCTGATGTTCCAAAATTGTTCCACTGCATGGTACCTACTCTACTGACCTCTACTGGACTGTACTATCTGGTGTTGTCTCTAGCCCCATCTCTAAGTGGGCTTTGGAAACCACAACAACGGCGGTGGTAACGTTAAGCGGTGTGTACTCATGGTGTATCGGCGTGTTGTTGTTGTTTGGGACTGAACACAGCTCCGTCATCAGTTCAGACAGATCAGTAGAGTTTGTTCCTTCCTTGTTGCAGCGTCCAGCTCTCGCTGGATTCTTTCGTCGGCCACCGATCCAAGGAGCGTTTGAACCTCTTCAAAAGACCACGGCGTCATTTTACGAGCTGCCGTCGTGAGTCGGATAAAAACAAACGTGATCTCTGCTGCAGCTGCAGATTTTACAGATGGAGAGTTGGTGCTGGTCGTCTGCGTTGCGTGGCGTAGAGTGACGACTCTCTCTGGACAATCAGCGCTCTGCAAGGTTTACACGCCACGGTTTAGTCCCTACTCGACTCTGAACCACGAGAGAACAGCCACTAAACAAGAACCCGCTTCCAGAACCAGATTCACCTGGTGAAGAAGCAGAAAGAACAAGTCGAGTCGAGTTGGGGCCTTTTGTTCATTAATTTATTTTTCAGAGACTCACATGATATCGATATCTACTTGAGTTTTCTTTAAAACGCCTCTCAGAAATGAAAGAAATACGACGCACTCCTAAAATCTCAGTACAGCAATCTGCGGGTAAATATCAGAGCTGCTATTTTTCAGTGAATCCAGAATAAAGTTCCTGATTCTCCCATCAGTCACAACTCAACTTCATGCTTCTTAAACAGCAGGGAGATGCTTTGAGACATATCTGAGCTCCTGAATGCAGTGCACCTATCTATTTCTCTCCTATTTCTCCTCCTTTCTCTCCAGTCTATCACTCATGCTTGCCTGCATAGCTCCGTGTCCTGGTCATCATCGGTGTGTGTGTGTGTGGGGGGGGGGGGGTGAAAGGACTGAGACATGTTGCCTTCTCTTCAGAACGACACTGGCTCCCGCTGGGTCTCTGTGCTGCCGTCTTTCACACTTCACTGACCACTAACCAACATTCAGGGAGAGCGTCTGTATTCAGAGACAGAGGGAGACAGAGGGAGACAGAAGGAGACAGAGAACACAGGTGAGGAAAGACTCCCAGAAGAAATGTGAAGGATGTATCTCTAAAAGGAGACACACCTGCTCAGGAAAGTGTTCCACTTCACGGCAGATACAGTCTCTACTCTTCAGGTTTGGAGCTTGCAGTTTGGATTTGATGGCATTCAGCCTTGGAAGCATTTGTAAATGCAGGTGCTGACAACCCAGAGAATCAACCCAGAGAATGCAGCTCTGCTGCTCCAGCTGCACGGCTTTACACTTCTGTAGCCTTCACTTGGCATTGAGCTTGACTTCAAAATTATGAAATGTCGCAGGTGCATTTTTCAGGCCAAAAGGCATTGCATGATATTCATATTGAGCTGAAATGTTCTCGACGTTCTTCTCTACTGAGCTTCAGAAATTGAAATGTACAGTTCGTCTGCCATTAACTGTCCCACAGACACATATTCTCCAGGGACAGGGGACTTGTTTAGCTCTGTATTTCATATTTGACTAAAAGAGCCCTTGTTCTGCTGTCGGTGAGCAGCGCTGCAGCATTCACTGACGTTGCCTCATAATTATCTTCGGAGGAGGAAAAATAATTAGCAGCCGAGACACCCACGAAGGCCACCCTCGCATCAGCTACCTGAGCGTTTCTGAAATCCTCAGCGCGCCGCTGCGCTACAGCACTTCCCCCGGCTCCGAGAGTCCTGTCGCTTTGCATTTAGCCTTGCTTTGGTAAACAGCTCTTTTGAAATGTATTTGCAGTTTGTGTGTGTGTGTGTGTGTGTGTGTGTGTTCTAGCACGTGTCTGTTTGTTCTGAGTGTGGTCAATCTCCGACTTACTCACTGAATCAAAGTCGAGACGACCTCCAAAGCAATTGTCTGGCTTCTTTTTTTTTTCTGAATCCAGCCGACGAGTGGAGGGAAGGGTAATGGACGTTGAGAGGAATTTCACTTCTGTTTGCTTTTTCATGAACAAAGCTGTGCGCTGTATCTTCAGGCGTCATTAAAGGCCCATCCGAGTCCATTTGCTTGGAGAATGCCACTAGGGTCAAGACATGTTGCATCATGGTGTTTTTTTTGTCCGTTTTGTGAGAATGAAGCCAAACAAAACACAAACAATGCGAGCCAAGATGAGCCTCTCGAGATTCTTCACGGCTGTTAAATGAGGCTTAAAAAGCCCTTTCAGTAAAGCCTTTTGAGTGAAGGTAAATACCCCTGAGACGTGTGTGTGTGTGTGTGTTGCATAATGCCATCAAACATCAATAAACACATAAAACACACTGCAATAAATGTGCACAAACAGACGTGTTTACAGTCCAAACATTTATCCATAATCACCCGCAGTCTACATGAAGAATAGCAAGTGAAATAATTAGTGCATTCGCCATTTCACGCTCCATAGAGCATTCCTCCTATCACATAGGGGGCAGCCTTGTTTAAAATAGGGTTCAGTTTGGACTCTCTCTTAATCTATTTATCAGATTAATATTTGTTACATGAGAAAATATCACGGGAGAAAATGACAAAGGAATATAGCACTGGGATTCAGCTGCTTTCAGCACCTGTTCCTTTAAATGATAATGAGCCGCTCGCTGTTCACCCCGACCCCGAGCACACAGCAGTGAGGAGCGAGGAGCAGAAGCTCTGGTTTTTAGCCGTTTTCACTCTGTTCTCTTTCTTCTCCGTTTTTACTCAGTGCTCTTATTTCTCCGCGCTCGTTGTGTCTGTTTTGCTGAGTTTAACCTCATCTTTGTGCTTTCACATAAACACGGGTCCATCGCTGTGATTGGACAGACTCAGACGAGGGGGCGGGGCCTTTCTAAAGTCTCTGCACATGAAATCAGAAGCACACACGGCTCGTTTTCGGACTTGGGCATCACACAGAAAACGGACTGGGCGGAGTCTCAGTATTGTTTCACAGTGTGAGGGTTGGTGGCCTCCAGATTAATGCGCACATCACTGAGAAATTGATTTCTTCATAAAATGTCCCCCTTTAAGTCCATCACAGAAAAACGACAACGATAAGAAGAGCAGATGAAATATAGAAATTAAGTCCCATGTTCCCTTCTGTCAACAAACTGGGGCTCTCATCTAAAGTCTTCAGAGAGAGCGAGAGAAGCATCAATAGTCCTCTATTTTATTAAAAGTGCCATCGCCATCATCTGCAGCCTGAGCTGAACCCGTAAGAACTTCCATGCCATCTCAGAGACGAGTGCATTAGCCGAATGAGGCCAGAGCAGCAGCCCAAGGAAAGGAAAAACAGGTCTGGAAGAGTCCTCAGCCACATGCCAGCGTCAAAAAGTGTGTCATGGTCTACAGTGTTTCCCCTGCTCTAACACACCTGATTTGTGGTGGAACGCCCTGAGAGGAAGGGTAGGACTGTGATTGGTTCTCTCGGGAACTGTTCTTGTGGGTCACTCCGATACCATCTTTCATACCTCTGTGATTGGTAACCCACATTCAAACTAGTGTTGGTGTGTGTGTGTGTGTGTGTGAGAGATACTTTACACAGTGTCCTGCATTCCTGATTCCACATTCAACTTCTGTAAGTGCTTACTCCTAATCAGGGCCTTGGAGGGTCCTGTTTCTCCCTGTAACCGACACTCTGTATCTGAAGATACACTTCCAGATATTTCCCCTTGAGAAGAAATTATACAAAGTCCACAACTGGACCTTAAGCCCGCACAGGAGCACTGAAGGTGCCATCTATATTGTCTTGATCTCTTTCCCAGTTTCCAGTGGGTGGGCTTAAGACTGAATGCCACTGCTGTGGACCCAGAGTGGGGTTGAGTTATGGCTCCCAGTGACAGGGTCTTTGGTGAGATTGATACGTCCAGAGAAGAAATGAGTCCACTCTGGGAATGTGGAAACTGTTATTCAATCCCTGCCCTCGAGCTGCTGGAGCCCTGACACTAGACCCGGTCCCTTGACTCTGAGCCAGTGAGGATAGATGCTTCCATTTACTCTCAACACAACTGCTCTTCTTTCACACAGATCAAAGCCCTGTTCTGATTGGATTAGTTCATCAGGTCAGTGACTTAGATATTCTGGTTCACGTTGCGAAAGTGCTTGAAGTATATCTTGTGCATGATATAGATTAATGACACTTTTCCACTGCAGGGTTCCTACTCTACTCTCTGCATGGCTTTCCTCCTCCTCCCCCAGGTGAATCAGGTCCTGGTTCTGGAAGCGGGTTCTTGTTTAGTGGCTGTTCTCTCGTGGTTCAGAGCGAGTCGAGTAGGGACTAAACCGTGGCGTGTAAACCTTGCAGAGCGCTGATCGTCCAGAGAGAGTCGTCACTCTACGCCACGCAACGCAGACGACCAGCACCAACTCTCCATCTGTAAAATCTCCAGCTGCAGCAGAGATCACGTTTGTTTTTATCCGACTCACGACGGCAGCTCGTAAAATGACGCCGTGGTCTTTTGAAGAGGTTCAAACGCTCCTTGGATCGGTGGCCGACGAAAGAATCCAGCGAGAGTTGGACGCTGCAACAAGGAAGGAACAAACTCTACTGATCTGTCTGAACTGATGACGGAGCTGTGTTCAGTCCCAAACAACAACAACAACACGCCAATACACTCTAGAGCTCCTAAAAAGAAGAAAGATCAATAAGGCTTGACCTTGGCTTTCTTGCTTTGATTGTGGTGAAGAAAACCTAAGCAATCATCCGTCTAAAATAGATTTCCAAACATACGTCCCAAAATCTGCATTGTTATTCTTTCAGGACACAGTTTGAATCATCCACATCTTCTATTTGAAACAGTCTTTCTACTTTCAGGGACTTTCAGAGTGCTCTCAATTTATTTGGCCTTGGGCGGACCTGGAAGGAGGGGATTTAAGAGCGCCCCCTACCGCTTGAGTCTGGTTCTGTTCACGGCACCCCAGGAGGTGGACAACCTCTGGATTAGAAGGGGCTGAATGCATCCAGGAAAGCTTTAAAAGCTGCTATTACAGGAGCTGAATGGGGTGAGCGTTGGGGGGTCGAAATGGGTCTGGGCGAGTTTTTGTCGCGGCGATGGTTGATGTGAAAAGAAAAGACGGACAGAGTGTGGTGGGCTCATCAAAGGTCAGAGGCATTAGTCACGCGTCGTATAAAAGAGCTCTCTGAAAGTTTCAGGTAGCCGGCCTGGTGTTTAGCCTGATCTGTAACCGTGACTCACTCGTCTCGCCTGAGTCACTGGACGGCGCTCGATGCCAGTGAAAGTTTTTAAAAGTGTCTCTGAGCATGTGGCGGAGTGTGGAAGAGGGAAAGGTCTGAAGTGAGTAAAAGTGAACGTGGAGGTGGTAGGATCCTGAAATGTTACTGAAATGATACTGAAAATAAGTATATCACAGGTACGTTTGAACTGGGTACATCTGTAATCTGAAAGATCGAAATCTGAAGTTTTATAATTTACTATCTTCAGATTCGCTTTCTCCACCTTGTCAGGGAGTCTCTCCCAATCCCACACATCGCACTTTCACCTGAGACCAACCAACCCCCGATACCAGATGCATTTGGGCCTAATCTGTGTCACTTTTGGCACTTACGGCAAGTGTTGTGTGGACCAGACATGGTTCAAATCAAATCAAATCTATTTATATAGCGCCTTTTACAACTGCCGTTGTCACAAAGCAGCTTCACATAGTTTCAGAACAAAACATTTCAATCAAAGCCCAATGGGAGCAGCTGAAGGCGACAGCAGCAGGAAAAACTCCCTCGAGGCTGGAGGAAGAAACCTTGGGAGAAACCAAGACTCACAAAGGGGATCCATCCTCCTCTGATCAAACTACTGATAGAAATTTATATTATCACCAATTAAGTGTCATTATGCTACAATAATAATATTCTGGGGACATAATAATAGTGCACCAGATTGTAGGCATCAGTCAGAGTGTTGCTGATCTGAGTCCATTTCTACCTCAAATACCTGTAGTTGATCAGTGTAGTTGATCAGTGTAGCTGATCAGTGTAGCTGATCAGCGTAGTTGATTGGCGTAGTTGATCGGCGTAGTTGATCAATTGATCAGTGTAGTTGATGATGGTGAGTGGTCAGAGGCTGGCAGCAGTAGATGGATGTGACCAGCTGGTCTGGTCTGGTCTGGTCTAGTTTGGTCTGGTCTGGTCTAGTCTGGTCTTGTCTTGTCTTGTCTTGTCTTGTCTTGTCTGGTCTGGTCTGGTCTGGTTTGGTCTGGTCTGGTCTGGTCTGGACCGCAGGGGAATCCAGCAAACAATCCTCCATCAGTGGGCTGTCATTTTACTCAGAAAACAGTAAAGAGCAGTTAGTTTGGTTGAGTGCAGTAGAAAAGCGGATGTGAATATCCTCATTAGAGTAGTGACAGATCTGACTGTAACAGACGGGGAGGAGGGAACCCAGAGGGAACACAGACATTACAGCGTCCTCAGACGACGGGTCAAATCGGTCGAGTTGATCCAGATGTCGTCCACATCCCAGCTGCTTCTTTCCCAGCTGTGAACAACTTAATACACTGGAGGAGAATGCAAACTGCTCATATCTGTCACATCAGGTGATAGACGCCCATACTAGGGATTAGGAAATGCCAATCCCTCCAACCGTGTTAGCTGAGGAAACACAGAGGATGGAACCATCAAACTCCAACCTTTAGTCCACTGCACCCCTCAATTTTGAATGTGATCTGATGCTGTTCCCAAACTTGGAGATGCATCCCATCTTTTCCGGGTGGTACCAGCTGACACATTAAAGCTGAAGCACTGTTCTGTCCACAAACTGGACAAATGTACCCCATTTTACTTACAGTTAAGATGAGTTTGTGGTGATTAGGTCAGGTTCAGATTGCTCTTGACTGCTTCAGCAAGCGGAAACTCATTAAACATATTGGGGTCATACATGAAGAAATATCTGACGTTCTTCATGTGTGGAACTAGCCACGGTTCTCCTCCCCCACCCAGTCCTAACCCTTTGTCTCATCTCCAAACTCAGAGCAGTTTTGCCTTGCGATGAATCAGATGCTGCCAATTGCAGACGATTACGAGTCTAAAGCCAGGAATAACCTTTAATAAGAGTTTTGGAATGCTACCTTGATTTGAGCATCGCTACACACTGTTCACACTGTTCCTATGATGAGGAATGATTCAGAGTCCAGCTGATATGTGTGTGTGTGTGTGTGTGTGTGTGTGTGTGACTTGAAAGAGACAGGTTCATAAACGCAAGTGTGGGATTAGCGAGAAGAAATTCCATCAATCCACTTTTTCATTGAGATGAGAACACGGAGGATCTTCTGGGAATCGTGGATGGGAACACGTCTAGGACTCTCTCCCACACACTCACACACATTCTACCTCTATCATGGACACACACACACACACACACACCGCGGATGACGGAAGAGGGGTTTATTCGGAGGAGAAATGAAAGGAGGAATGTGATCACCATCAGATGATTGGGGTGGAATGAGGTTTCATTTTCACTGCTATCCTCTAAATGGTCAGTAAGTGGGTTTTTTTTTTTTTTTTGTGGCTGGATTCATGCGTCACACAATTTGCTCCAGTTAGGATCATTCCCGTACAAACTGCTCATGAGCAAAGACGTTAGAACTGTGTCCTTTTATCGTTCTCAAACGAGCTGGTTCTCACCAAAATTCTTGGCCAAAATTGAGGTCATGGGACAATTTTTAGGTCCAAAAATAGGAGTGTGGTGTGTTCTCCCTGTGTGTGTGAGGGTTTCCTCTGCTGTCCTCACACAGTCCACACACACGTTGGTAGGTGGAGTGACTGGGTGAGTGTGTGAAGTGGTTACTTTAAGAGCCGTGTACCAGCACGTGATGTGCCTCTGCGGCCCCAGAGGGTGAGGAAGCTGAAATTAGAACACCCCTCTCTGTTGATTGCTGACTTTTCCTCTGAGCCTGAGGTGCCTGCCTCTGTTTGAGTCTCTCGACACGTTTAATTAGCGACGCCTCTTTAATATTTGACCCGGAGTCAGCGTTTAGCGGCTCTTCCTCTCTGTCCACAGGTGATATTTCACAGCATTTCGTAATGACTTTTGAATGCCGAGGCTTTCAAAATTTTTATGTTGAATAACTCGTCTCGACTGGGGAAAACAAGCTTGACTCTGCATCTTTAGCGTTGGAGGGTGTGGATCAGACACAGCAGTGCTGGAGTGCCACCTGTAGCCCACCACACAGCGCGCAGAACGAGATGGAGATTACATCTACAAGCTGGACCAACGAGGGTTTAAACACTCCAGGACTCACTGCTGTGTCTGATCCACTTGTACAAGCACGGCATACAGCAGTGTCAGTGTCGCCGCACCTTCTCTGTGTGTGTATAAAGTATACAGAGCAACAGATGGACTACAGCCTGTGGAGCCAAGAGACTCCTGAAATATCTGATTAAAGCTTTCTCTAGCAGCATGGTAAACAGTGGGCCTCTGCTACACACACACACACACACACACACCCAAGATAAAAACAAACCTGACCTCAAAAGCCCATGCTTTGTTCGCAAAAAGTAACTCCATGACTTTAATCTTTTATTAATGCACTGTGGACTCCAAGTGTGTGTGTGTGTGTGTGTGTGTGTGTGTGGCTCTCTCTCCCTCTGTGTGTGTGTAAAATAACTTCATTGCCCCCAAACAGGCCACAATAAATAACAGTGTTGAGCTGCTTTTAAAAAGAAATGACCTAAACCATGAAGCATGGCTTGTTCTTAATGTTGTGGTCAGAGCAGGTCTTGTGGGGTCTTCCTGACCTCAGGGTCCTGGGGCCCACGGCTACAGCGGCACACACTGCTGAAAGAGTTAATGCAGCTCTGACAGAAAGGGTGAGAACACACAGGTCACTAGGTATCGCTCATGGGGTGGGGACTAAGGTCTGTTTCACTGGGGCCTTGGGAACGTTAAGCCAGGGTCTGTCTGGTTCAGTTAGGGTTAGGCTAAGTATGATACTGCTCCCTCTTGCACTTCACAGAGCACAGTGGGGCTTGTACCTCTCCGGTGGAGGTGTAACACCGGGTATGGGGACGTCTGGCTCATGTGTAGCTGCTCTTGCCTTCAGGCTTGTCAATGGGGGCAGGATGACTGGCCTGTCTCCATGGTTACGGAGAGTGGACGCCACATTGTGTTGCACGGCGCCGTGTTAGAGACGGATTAAAAAGATGGTGAAGACGTTAAAGATGTTGTCGGGGTGAAGTTTCAGAGCCGGCAGCAGAACAGCAACACCCCGGAGATGGGGTCCAGATACAGCCTTATCCCGACACGAATCTCCAGGAATAATCTCCTCCGAGATCCGGTCCAAGAGCCCGACTCCCTCCTTATCTTCGGTGCGTGCTCTCAGGGGCCGTGCTGAGGGACTCAGGGCCAAGGCCAGAACCCTTCCAACGGGTGGGCATTTGGGTTTAATGGAGGGGGGGGCGGGGTCTATGCTACAACTACAACATCAAACAGCTCATGGAGAGACATGGGTTTCCTATTCCACCTTAAATGAGATGGCAGGTACAGGCACATTCCTGTGAATTTAAGGTGGAATGGTAAAAGTGGTGCTAAGGACAGGAATAGAAGGGTTTAGAGAGAGAGCTTGTGATGGTGATCAAATAGAAATAGAGAGAGTTAAAGATGGGGAGGGAGAGAGATAAAATGATAGATGGAGGGAGATTTACAACGAAAGATAAACAGAGAGAAGTCAGAGAAAGACCTAGAAAGACTTGGAGAATGCAGAGAACACCACAAAGATATAAAAAAGATAGAAAGAAGAGTTAGAGAGAGAGAGAGTGAGTGAAAGGAGGGAGGGGGAGAAACGAGAGAGAGAGAGAGAGAGAGAGAGAGAACAGTGATTAAAAATGCTCCTCAGCGTCTCATCAGTAAATTGTCGTAATCTCCCTCTCTCTCTCTCTTCGTTTAGAAGAGAGAGATTGTTTTTCCCAAAGGTTGAAGACAACAATATTTTCCTCCTCACGCTGTGTGTCCAATCAAGAATTAATGAAAAAAGAAAGTAGGATGGAGGGATGATGGAGGGAGGAGAGGAAACAGGAGCTCACGTTAAAGCCACCCCAGAGAGGGAAGGGATAGAAATCTCTCCACAAGAAGAACAGCACTCAGACGTGAGCGAGGGAGGGCGAGTAAAAGCACGACAGCAGACTAAAGTACTTGTGGAGACTATAAAACTACTAGAGTATATTTTAGGTGAATAAAGGTTACTATAGTGAGCACTACATTTGAGTAACAGGTACTTCCTTTAATATCAATTCAGACTCAATGTGCACTGACTCATGCTTTGATTCAGACTCAATGCCCAGTAATTCATGAATCGATTCAAACTCAGTGCCCAGTGATTCATGCTTTGATTCAGACTCAGTACCCAATGACTTGTGGCTTGATTTAGGCTCAATGCCTAGTGACTCATGACTTGATTCAGACTCAATGCACAGTGACTCATTACATGATTCAGACTCCGTGTTAAGTAATTCATGAATAGATTCAGACTCAGTGCCCAATGACTCATAGCTTGATTCAGGCTCAATGCCTAGTGACTCATGACTTGATTTAGACTCAATGCACAGTGACTCATGACATGATTCAGACTCAGTGCCCAGTAATTCATGAATCGATTCAAACTCAGTGCCCAGTGACTCATGCTTTGATTCAGACGATTCAGACTCAGTGCCCAGTAACTCATGCTTTGATTCAGACTCAGTGCCCAGTAATTCATGAATTGATTCAGACTCAGTACCCAATGACTCATGCTTTGATTCAGACTCAATGCCTAGTAATTCATGAATCGATTCAGATTCAGTGCCCAGTGACTAATGCTTTGATTCAGACTCAATGCCTAGTGACTCATGACTTGATTTAGACTCAATGCCCAGTGACTCATGACGTGATTCAGACTCAGTGCCAAGTAATTCATAAATCGATTCAGGCTCAATGCCCAGTGACTCAAGATTTGATTCAGACTCAATGCCCAGTGACTCATGCTTTGATTCAGTCTCATTGCCTAGCGACTTATGACTTGATTTAGACTCAATGCCCAGTGACTCATGACATGATTCAGACTCAGTGCCGAGTAATTCATAAATTAATTCAGACTCAGTGCCCAGTGACTCAAGATTTGATTTAGATTCAATGCCCAGTAATTCATGAATCGATTCAGACTCTGTGCCCAATGTCTCATGGCTTGTTTCAGGCTCAGTGCCTAGTGACTCATGACTTGATTCAGACTCAATGCCCAGTGACTCATGACATGATTCAAACCCAATGCGCAGTGACTCATGCTTTGATTCAGATTCAATGCCCACTAACTCATGACTAGATTCTGACTCAATGACCAATGAGTCATGCTTTGTTTCAGACTCAATTCCCAGTGACTCATGACTCGATTCAGACTCAGTCCACAGTGACTTATGAAGCATCTGAGATTGTGACTTGATTCAGTTCCAGTAGTTGTGACTAATTAATTCATTCAATGCTCAGTGGTTCTTGACACGACTTCTTTTCCCTCAGTTCCCAGTGAATCTTGACTCAACTCAGACTCAATTCCCAGTGTTTTATGACTTGACTCATATTCATCTCCCAGTGAGTCCTGACTTGATACGGATTCAAGGTCCTAGTGAATGGCAAATCAATTCAAATTCTGTTCCTTTATAATAAAGACTTATAAAAAAATCTCAATATGACTCCTAGTGACTCATGACTTGATTCACATCTGTATGAAGTGATGTATGAACCTCTCTGGAGCACTGATTATTTTCCCGATCCAATACATTGTTTGGCCTGTGTTCTTTGTGCTAGCGCTACATTAGCGCCTCCTGCCTCTTCAGCTGCCGTCGAGTCTTTGTGCGATCGAACTGTTGCTCTGTGTGTGATTCAGTTTCAGAAACGCCGGCGAGTCTCGCCAGACTTAACTCCTTCAGAGTGAGCTGAGCAAACGGAGCCTAAATGAATCTCCTAATGATAACAATTACTCTTTGATGTAGCTGGGGGCGCTAATGGCACTCGGGGGTGAACAAAGGAACAAAAGGCCTGATTCAAAGTTTACATCTTAGAGAGGATCTTCAATCGATCTCTGGCTTTCATTAGATTTTAATAACCATGTCTCGCCGGGAACGTTGACTCTGGTTTTTTAAGTGTCTGCTTTTTTTTCCCGGGAATTGCTTGGACATGTTTAAAGGAGCGGTCAGGCGTCTGAATGAATTAAACTAGCGCTGGCCCAAAGTCATTACGTGTTAGAATTAGGGAGTGCAGATATTTTACAGCCATTATTATCCCCATAGTGAAGAATCAATAATTGAACTAAATGCTCTGAAGAAGCCACACTTGAGCGTAAGGTCACCATGCCCAATGCCAAGTGATGTCCAGAGGGGTATAAAGCCTCGTAACATTGGGCTGGGAATCTATGGGACATGTTTGACCTCTTAGAATTGCCATTACCAATCCTAAACCTACTGAAATGAACGAATAGATGCTCTAAGGCAGCTGTACATGAGCCTCAGTGTACCATGCCCAATGCCAAGTGATGTCCAGTGGGGTATAAAGCCTTGTAACATTGGGCTGGGAATCTATGGGCCATGTTTGACCTCTTCAAATTGCCATTACCAATCCTAAACCTGCTGAAATGGATGAATAGATGCTCTAAGGCAGCTGTACATGAGCCTCAGTGTACCATGCCCAATGCCAAGTGATGTCCAGAGGGGTATAAAGCCTCGTAACATTGGGCTGGGAATCTATGGGACATGTTTGACCTCTTAGAATTGCCATTACCAATCCTAAACCTACTGAAATGAACGAATAGATGCTCTAAGGCAGCTGTACATGAGCCTCAGTGTACCATGCCCAATGCCAAGTGATGTCCAGAGGGGTATAAAGCCTTGTAACATTGGGCTGGGAATCTATGGGCCATGTTTGACCTCTTCGAATTGCCATTACCAATCCTAAACCTACTGAAATGAACAAATAGATCCTCTAAGGCAGCTGTACATGAGCCTCAGTGTACCATGCAGAATGCCAAGTGTCAGCCAGAAGAGTATAAAGCCACCTCCTCCCTGGAGTCATGGAGCTACATCCAGGACCTCTGGGACAGTTTGGGACCCAGAACTAATCCTCCAACCTCAGTACTTTTCCCCCCCGTAGCTGTATGCCATCGCATCTTTACATAAATGTTTCAAACACTAGCTTTTCCTGCTTCCAGAAGAGTAGAGGCTGTTGTTATGCGAGTTGTAATTATGTTTTTATTTGGTAATCCCCTTCAGTCTCGCAACAATTTGGACGATGCATTTCTTCCGCACTGGAACAGCCTGCTCTAGACACGCATTTCAGAAAACACAAAGCCTGCTTAATAGAATATAAATATATGCCTAAATTCTCCACAGGTTTCCATCGCCGGGGTTCTGTCTGGTAAAATAAACACATACCACCAGGACGTCAGTCAATTCCAAGCCCATTGTAGCTGATCAAACCGCAGACGTCTGGGATTTGTGGTAGACCCCCGCAGTCGTGGAGGACTTTAATTCGTTTATGGTCTCCCAGTGGCCACTGTAGCTCAAACAGCCAGAAAAACTGAGCTGTTTTAATTGTCTTCATCAAATTTCCTGAATGCGTAAAGCCTGAAACTGTGTATTGTCCACTGGGGGACATTTCATTCCTCTGAATCATTTACTGTCATTAGGAACCATGCGAGATATAAAAAAAAAAAAAAAAAAAAAGACACGAGTGCTTGAAAGCTAAAACACTTGTTCCAGAACGTAAACCTTGTTGTTAAATTGTTACAAAACAACCATTCACTCCCTAGTGCCTCCCATTTACCCTAGGACTTTAGCCCCGCCCATTATGTCTAAGGCAGTTAAGCCTATCCCAACTGAGTTGATATCATTTAAACCACGCCCATTCAGCTCAGATTAGAGCACTTCAGCCCCACCCATGGAGTCAACAGCATTTTAACTCATTCAGAATAACATGTTTGGCCACACCCACTCACCCCAATGTAGCCTATGGCATGTTGACTCCGCCCATTCATCTTACAGCACCATGCTAAAATACTAAAGAAATTAAGGCCTGTTTAATTCAGTTTAGAGTACACTGGCTCCACCTATTATGTCTACAGACGCTTGGCAACGCCCATCCAGCATTAAGCAGTTAAGCCCTGCCTGCAGTAGGTGGGGCCACACATTCATCTTACAGAACCTTCGCTCCGCCCGTTATGCCTTTAGCGGTTTAGTGCCGCACGTTTAGAAAACAGTGGGCGGCACAGTGGCGCAGCAGGTAGTGTCGCAGTCACACAGCTCCAGGGACCAGGGAGGTTGTGGGTTCGATTCCCGCTCAGGGAGTGTGGTGTGTTCTCCCTGTGTCTGCGTGGGTTTCCTCCAGGTGACTGTCTGTGAGGAGTGTGGTGTGTTCTCCCTGTGTCTGCGTGGGTTTCCTCCGGGTGACTGTCTGTGAGGAGTGTGGTGTGTTCTCCCTGTGTCTGCGTGGGTTTCCTCCGGGTGACTGTCTGTGAGGAGTGTGGTGTGTTCTCCCTGTGTCTGCGTGGGTTTCCTCCGGGTGACTGTCTGTAAGAAGTGTGGTGTGTTCTCTCTGTATCTGCATGGGTCTCTTCCGGGTGACTGTCTGTGAGGAGTGTGGTGTGTTCTCTCTGTGTCTGCGTGGGTTTCCTCCGGGTGACTGTCTGTGAGGAGTGTGGTGTATTCTCCCTGTGTCTGCGTGGGTTTCCTCCGGGTGATTGTCTGTGAGGAGTGTGGTGTGTTCTCCCTGTGTCTGTGTGCGTTTCCTCCGGGTGATTGTCTGTGAGGAGTGTGGTGTGTTCTCCCTGTGTCTGCGTGGGTTTCCTCCGGGTGATTGTCTGTGAGGAGTGTGGTGTGTTCTCCCTGTGTCTGCGTGCGTTTCCTCCGGGTGATTGTCTGTGAGGAGTGTGGTGTGTTCTCTCTGTGTCTGCGTGCGTTTCCTCTGGGTGATTGTCTGTGAGGAGTGTGGTGTGTTCTCCCTGTGTCTGCGTGGGTTTCCTCCGGGTGATTGTCTGTGAGGAGTGTGGTGTGTTCTCCCTGTGTCTGCGTGCGTTTCCTCTGGGTGACTGTCTGTGAGGAGTGTGGTGTGTTCTCTCTGTGTCTGCGTGGGTTTCCTACGGGTGATTGTCTGTGAGGAGTGTGGTGTGTTCTCCCTGTGTCTGCGTGGGTTTCCTCCGGGTGATTGTCTGTGAGGAGTGTGGTGTGTTCTCCCTGTGTCTGCGTGCGTTTCCTCCGGGTGACTGTCTGTGAGGAGTGTGGTGTGTTCTCCCTGTGTCTGCGTGGGTTTCCTCCGGGTGATTGTCTGTGAGGAGTGTGGTGTGTTCTCCCTGTGTCTGCGTGCGTTTCCTCCGGGTGACTGTCTGTGAGGAGTGTGGTGTGTTCTCCCTGTGTCTGCGTGGGTTTCCTCCGGCTGACTGTCTGTGAGGAGTGTGGTGTGTTCTCCCTGTGTCTGCGTGGGTTTCCTCCGGCTGACTGTCTGTGAGGAGTGTGGTGTGTTCTCCCTGTGTCTGCGTGGGTTTCCTCCGGGTGACTGTCTGTGAGGAGTGTGGTGTGTTCTCCCTGTGTCTGTGTGGGTTTCCTCCGGGTGACTGTCTGTGAGGAGTGTGGTGTGTTCTCCCTGTGTCTGCGTAGGTTTCCTCCGGGTGACTGTCTGTGAGGAGTGTGGTGTGTTCTCTCTGTGTCTGCGTGGGTTTCCTCCAGGTGACTGTCTGTGAGGAGTGTGGTGTGTTCTCCCCGTGTCTGCGTGGGTTTCCTCCGGGTGACTGTCTGTGAGGAGTGTGGTGTGTTCTCCCTGTGTCTGCGTGGGTTTCCTCCGGCTGACTGTCTGTGAGGAGTGTGGTGTGTTCTCCCTGTGTCTGTGTGGGTTTCCTCCGGGTGACTGTCTGTGAGGAGTGTGGTGTGTTCTCCCTGTGTCTGCGTAGGTTTCCTCCGGGTGACTGTCTGTGAGGAGTGTGGTGTGTTCTCTCTGTGTCTGCGTGGGTTTCCTCCAGGTGACTGTCTGTGAGGAGTGTGGTGTGTTCTCCCCGTGTCTGCGTGGGTTTCCTCCGGGTGACTGTCTGTGAGGAGTGTGGTGTGTTCTCCCTGTGTCTGCGTGGGTTTCCTCCGGCTGACTGTCTGTGAGGAGTGTGGTGTGTTCTCTCTGTGTCTGCGTGGGTTTCCTCCTGGTGATTGTCTGTGAGGAGTGTGGTGTGTTCTCTCTGTGTCTGCGTGGGTTTCCTCCGGGTGACTGTCTGTGAGGAGTGTGGTGTGTTCTCCCTGTGTCTGCGTGGGTTTCCTCCGGGTGATTGTCTGTGAGGAGTGTGGTGTGTTCTCTCTGTGTCTGCGTGGGTTTCCTACGGGTGACTGTCTGTGAGGAGTGTGGTGTGTTCTCCCTGTGTCTGCGTGGGTTTCCTCCGGGTGACTGTCTGTGAGGAGTGTGGTGTGTTCTCCCTGTGTCTGCGTGGGTTTCCTCTGGGTAACTGTCTGTGAGGAGTGTGGTGTGTTCTCCCTGTGTCTGCGTGGGTTTCCTCCGGGTGATTGTCTGTGAGGAGTGTGGTGTGTTCTCCCTGTGTCTGCGTGCGTTTCCTCCGGGTGATTGTCTGTGAGGAGTGTGGTGTGTTCTCCCTGTGTCTGCGTGGGTTTCCTCCGGGTGACTGTCTGTGAGGAGTGTGGTGTGTTCTCTCTGTGTCTGCGTGGGTTTCCTCCGGGTGATTGTCTGTGAGGAGTGTGGTGTGTTCTCCCTGTGTCTGCGTGCGTTTCCTCTGGGTGATTGTCTGTGAGGAGTGTGGTGTGTTCTCCCTGTGTCTGCGTGGGTTTCCTCCGGGTGATTGTCTGTGAGGAGTGTGGTGTGTTCTCCCTGTGTCTGCGTGTGTTTCCTCTGGGTGACTGTCTGTGAGGAGTGTGGTGTGTTCTCTCTGTGTCTGCGTGGGTTTCCTACGGGTGATTGTCTGTGAGGAGTGTGGTGTGTTCTCCCTGTGTCTGCGTGGGTTTCCTCCGGGTGATTGTCTGTGAGGAGTGTGGTGTGTTCTCCCTGTGTCTGCGTGCGTTTCCTCCGGGTGACTGTCTGTGAGGAGTGTGGTGTGTTCTCCCTGTGTCTGCGTGGGTTTCCTCCGGGTGATTGTCTGTGAGGAGTGTGGTGTGTTCTCCCTGTGTCTGCGTGCGTTTCCTCCGGGTGACTGTCTGTGAGGAGTGTGGTGTGTTCTCCCTGTGTCTGCGTGGGTTTCCTCCGGCTGACTGTCTGTGAGGAGTGTGGTGTGTTCTCCCTGTGTCTGCGTGGGTTTCCTCCGGCTGACTGTCTGTGAGGAGTGTGGTGTGTTCTCCCTGTGTCTGCGTGGGTTTCCTCCGGGTGACTGTCTGTAAGAAGTGTGGTGTGTTCTCTCTGTATCTGCATGGGTCTCTTCCGGGTGACTGTCTGTGAGGAGTGTGGTGTGTTCTCTCTGTGTCTGCGTGGGTTTCCTCCGGGTGACTGTCTGTGAGGAGTGTGGTGTATTCTCCCTGTGTCTGCGTGGGTTTCCTCCGGGTGATTGTCTGTGAGGAGTGTGGTGTGTTCTCCCTGTGTCTGTGTGCGTTTCCTCCGGGTGATTGTCTGTGAGGAGTGTGGTGTGTTCTCCCTGTGTCTGCGTGGGTTTCCTCCGGGTGATTGTCTGTGAGGAGTGTGGTGTGTTCTCCCTGTGTCTGCGTGCGTTTCCTCCGGGTGATTGTCTGTGAGGAGTGTGGTGTGTTCTCTCTGTGTCTGCGTGCGTTTCCTCTGGGTGATTGTCTGTGAGGAGTGTGGTGTGTTCTCCCTGTGTCTGCGTGGGTTTCCTCCGGGTGATTGTCTGTGAGGAGTGTGGTGTGTTCTCCCTGTGTCTGCGTGCGTTTCCTCTGGGTGACTGTCTGTGAGGAGTGTGGTGTGTTCTCTCTGTGTCTGCGTGGGTTTCCTACGGGTGATTGTCTGTGAGGAGTGTGGTGTGTTCTCCCTGTGTCTGCGTGGGTTTCCTCCGGGTGATTGTCTGTGAGGAGTGTGGTGTGTTCTCCCTGTGTCTGCGTGCGTTTCCTCCGGGTGACTGTCTGTGAGGAGTGTGGTGTGTTCTCCCTGTGTCTGCGTGGGTTTCCTCCGGGTGATTGTCTGTGAGGAGTGTGGTGTGTTCTCCCTGTGTCTGCGTGCGTTTCCTCCGGGTGACTGTCTGTGAGGAGTGTGGTGTGTTCTCCCTGTGTCTGCGTGGGTTTCCTCCGGCTGACTGTCTGTGAGGAGTGTGGTGTGTTCTCCCTGTGTCTGCGTGGGTTTCCTCCGGCTGACTGTCTGTGAGGAGTGTGGTGTGTTCTCCCTGTGTCTGCGTGGGTTTCCTCCGGGTGACTGTCTGTGAGGAGTGTGGTGTGTTCTCCCTGTGTCTGTGTGGGTTTCCTCCGGGTGACTGTCTGTGAGGAGTGTGGTGTGTTCTCCCTGTGTCTGCGTAGGTTTCCTCCGGGTGACTGTCTGTGAGGAGTGTGGTGTGTTCTCTCTGTGTCTGCGTGGGTTTCCTCCAGGTGACTGTCTGTGAGGAGTGTGGTGTGTTCTCCCCGTGTCTGCGTGGGTTTCCTCCGGGTGACTGTCTGTGAGGAGTGTGGTGTGTTCTCCCTGTGTCTGCGTGGGTTTCCTCCGGCTGACTGTCTGTGAGGAGTGTGGTGTGTTCTCCCTGTGTCTGTGTGGGTTTCCTCCGGGTGACTGTCTGTGAGGAGTGTGGTGTGTTCTCCCTGTGTCTGCGTAGGTTTCCTCCGGGTGACTGTCTGTGAGGAGTGTGGTGTGTTCTCTCTGTGTCTGCGTGGGTTTCCTCCAGGTGACTGTCTGTGAGGAGTGTGGTGTGTTCTCCCCGTGTCTGCGTGGGTTTCCTCCGGGTGACTGTCTGTGAGGAGTGTGGTGTGTTCTCCCTGTGTCTGCGTGGGTTTCCTCCGGCTGACTGTCTGTGAGGAGTGTGGTGTGTTCTCTCTGTGTCTGCGTGGGTTTCCTCCTGGTGATTGTCTGTGAGGAGTGTGGTGTGTTCTCTCTGTGTCTGCGTGGGTTTCCTCCGGGTGACTGTCTGTGAGGAGTGTGGTGTGTTCTCCCTGTGTCTGCGTGGGTTTCCTCCGGGTGATTGTCTGTGAGGAGTGTGGTGTGTTCTCTCTGTGTCTGCGTGGGTTTCCTACGGGTGACTGTCTGTGAGGAGTGTGGTGTGTTCTCCCTGTGTCTGCGTGGGTTTCCTCCGGGTGACTGTCTGTGAGGAGTGTGGTGTGTTCTCCCTGTGTCTGCGTGGGTTTCCTCTGGGTAACTGTCTGTGAGGAGTGTGGTGTGTTCTCCCTGTGTCTGCGTGGGTTTCCTCCGGGTGATTGTCTGTGAGGAGTGTGGTGTGTTCTCCCTGTGTCTGCGTGCGTTTCCTCCGGGTGATTGTCTGTGAGGAGTGTGGTGTGTTCTCCCTGTGTCTGCGTGGGTTTCCTCCGGGTGACTGTCTGTGAGGAGTGTGGTGTGTTCTCTCTGTGTCTGCGTGGGTTTCCTCCGGGTGACTGTCTGTGAGGAGTGTGGTGTATTCTCCCTGTGTCTGCGTGGGTTTCCTCCGGGTGATTGTCTGTGAGGAGTGTGGTGTGTTCTCCCTGTGTCTGCGTGCGTTTCCTCTGGGTGATTGTCTGTGAGGAGTGTGGTGTGTTCTCCCTGTGTCTGCGTGGGTTTCCTCCGGGTGATTGTCTGTGAGGAGTGTGGTGTGTTCTCCCTGTGTCTGCGTGTGTTTCCTCTGGGTGACTGTCTGTGAGGAGTGTGGTGTGTTCTCTCTGTGTCTGCGTGGGTTTCCTACGGGTGATTGTCTGTGAGGAGTGTGGTGTGTTCTCCCTGTGTCTGCGTGGGTTTCCTCCGGGTGATTGTCTGTGAGGAGTGTGGTGTGTTCTCCCTGTGTCTGCGTGCGTTTCCTCCGGGTGACTGTCTGTGAGGAGTGTGGTGTGTTCTCCCTGTGTCTGCGTGGGTTTCCTCCGGGTGATTGTCTGTGAGGAGTGTGGTGTGTTCTCCCTGTGTCTGCGTGCGTTTCCTCCGGGTGACTGTCTGTGAGGAGTGTGGTGTGTTCTCCCTGTGTCTGCGTGGGTTTCCTCCGGCTGACTGTCTGTGAGGAGTGTGGTGTGTTCTCCCTGTGTCTGCGTGGGTTTCCTCCGGCTGACTGTCTGTGAGGAGTGTGGTGTGTTCTCCCTGTGTCTGCGTGGGTTTCCTCCGGGTGACTGTCTGTGAGGAGTGTGGTGTGTTCTCCCTGTGTCTGCGTGGGTTTCCTCCGGGTGACTGTCTGTGAGGAGTGTGGTGTGTTCTCCCTGTGTCTGCGTAGGCTTTCTCCGGATGACTGTCTGTGAGGAGTGTGGTGTGTTCTCCCTGTGTCTGCGTGGGTTTCCTCCGGGTGACTGTCTGTGAGGAGTGTGGTGTGTTCTCCCTGTGTCTGCGTGGGTTTCCTCCGGGTGACTGTCTGTGAGGAGTGTGGTGTGTTCTCCCTGTGTCTGCGTGGGGTTCCTACGGGTGACTGTCTGTGAGGAGTGTGGTGTGTTCTCCCTGTGTCTGCGTGGGTTTCCTCCGGGTGACTGTCTGTGAGGAGTGTGGTGTGTTCTCCCTGTGTCTGCGTAGGTTTCCTCCGGCTGACTGTCTGTGAGGAGTGTGGTGTGTTCTCTCTGTGTCTGTGTGGGTTTCCTCCGGGTGATTGTCTGTGAGGAGTGTGGTGTGTTCTCCCTGTGTCTGCGTGGGTTTCCTCCGGGTGATTGTCTGTGAGGAGTGTGGTGTGTTCTCCCTGTGTCTGAGTGGGTTTCCTCCGGGTGACTGTCTGTGAGGAGTGTGGTGTGTTCTCCCTGTGTCTGAGTGGGTTTCCTCCGGGTGACTGTCTGTGAGGAGTGTGGTGTGTTCTCTCTGTGTCTGCATGGGTTTCCTCCAGGTGACTGTCTGTGAGGAGTGTGGTGTGTTCTCCCTGTGTCTGCGTGGGTTTCCTCCAGGTGATTGTCTGTGAGGAGTGTGGTGTGTTCTCTCTGTGTCTGAGTGGGTTTCCTCCGGGTGACTGTCTGTGAGGAGTGTGGTGTGTTCTCTCTGTGTCTGCGTGGGTTTCCTCCAGGTGACTGTCTGTGAGGAGTGTGGTGTGTTCTCCCCGTGTCTGCGTGGGTTTCCTCCGGGTGACTGTCTGTGAGGAGTGTGGTGTGTTCTCCCTGTGTCTGCGTGGGTTTCCTCCGGCTGACTGTCTGTGAGGAGTGTGGTGTGTTCTCTCTGTGTCTGCGTGGGTTTCCTCCTGGTGATTGTCTGTGAGGAGTGTGGTGTGTTCTCTCTGTGTCTGCGTGGGTTTCCTCCGGGTGACTGTCTGTGAGGAGTGTGGTGTGTTCTCCCTGTGTCTGCGTGGGTTTCCTCCGGGTGATTGTCTGTGAGGAGTGTGGTGTGTTCTCTCTGTGTCTGCGTGGGTTTCCTACGGGTGACTGTCTGTGAGGAGTGTGGTGTGTTCTCCCTGTGTCTGCGTGGGTTTCCTCCGGGTGACTGTCTGTGAGGAGTGTGGTGTGTTCTCCCTGTGTCTGCGTGGGTTTCCTCTGGGTAACTGTCTGTGAGGAGTGTGGTGTGTTCTCCCTGTGTCTGCGTGGGTTTCCTCCGGGTGATTGTCTGTGAGGAGTGTGGTGTGTTCTCCCTGTGTCTGCGTGCGTTTCCTCCGGGTGATTGTCTGTGAGGAGTGTGGTGTGTTCTCTCTGTGTCTGCGTGGGTTTCCTCCGGGTGACTGTCTGTGAGGAGTGTGGTGTATTCTCCCTGTGTCTGCGTGGGTTTCCTCCGGGTGATTGTCTGTGAGGAGTGTGGTGTGTTCTCCCTGTGTCTGCGTGGGTTTCCTCCGGGTGATTGTCTGTGAGGAGTGTGGTGTGTTCTCCCTGTGTCTGCGTGCGTTTCCTCCGGGTGACTGTCTGTGAGGAGTGTGGTGTGTTCTCTCTGTGTCTGCGTGGGTTTCCTACGGGTGATTGTCTGTGAGGAGTGTGGTGTGTTCTCCCTGTGTCTGCGTGGGTTTCCTCCGGGTGATTGTCTGTGAGGAGTGTGGTGTGTTCTCCCTGTGTCTGCGTGCGTTTCCTCCGGGTGACTGTCTGTGAGGAGTGTGGTGTGTTCTCCCTGTGTCTGCGTGGGTTTCCTCCGGGTGATTGTCTGTGAGGAGTGTGGTGTGTTCTCCCTGTGTCTGCGTGCGTTTCCTCCGGGTGACTGTCTGTGAGGAGTGTGGTGTGTTCTCCCTGTGTCTGCGTGGGTTTCCTCCGGCTGACTGTCTGTGAGGAGTGTGGTGTGTTCTCCCTGTGTCTGCGTGGGTTTCCTCCGGCTGACTGTCTGTGAGGAGTGTGGTGTGTTCTCCCTGTGTCTGCGTGGGTTTCCTCCGGGTGACTGTCTGTGAGGAGTGTGGTGTGTTCTCCCTGTGTCTGCGTGGGTTTCCTCCGGGTGACTGTCTGTGAGGAGTGTGGTGTGTTCTCCCTGTGTCTGCGTAGGTTTCCTCCGGCTGACTGTCTGTGAGGAGTGTGGTGTGTTCTCTCTGTGTCTGTGTGGGTTTCCTCCGGGTGATTGTCTGTGAGGAGTGTGGTGTGTTCTCCCTGTGTCTGCGTGGGTTTCCTCCGGGTGACTGTCTGTGAGGAGTGTGGTGTGTTCTCCCTGTGTCTGAGTGGGTTTCCTCCGGGTGACTGTCTGTGAGGAGTGTGGTGTGTTCTCTCTGTGTCTGCATGGGTTTCCTCCAGGTGACTGTCTGTGAGGAGTGTGGTGTGTTCTCCCTGTGTCTGCGTGGGTTTCCTCCAGGTGACTGTCTGTGAGGAGTGTGGTGTGTTCTCTCTGTGTCTGAGTGGGTTTCCTCCGGGTGACTGTCTGTGAGGAGTGTGGTGTGTTCTCTCTGTGTCTGTGTGGGTTTCCTCCAGGTGACTGTCTGTGAGGAGTGTGGTGTGTTCTCCCCGTGTCTGCGTGGGTTTCCTCCGGGTGACTGTCTGTGAGGAGTGTGGTGTGTTCTCCCTGTGTCTGCGTGGGTTTCCTCCGGCTGACTGTCTGTGAGGAGTGTGGTGTGTTCTCTCTGTGTCTGCGTGGGTTTCCTCCTGGTGATTGTCTGTGAGGAGTGTGGTGTGTTCTCTCTGTGTCTGCCTGGGTTTCCTCCGGGTGACTGTCTGTGAGGAGTGTGGTGTGTTCTCCCTGTGTCTGCGTGGGTTTCCTCCGGGTGATTGTCTGTGAGGAGTGTGGTGTGTTCTCTCTGTGTCTGCGTGGGTTTCCTACGGGTGACTGTCTGTGAGGAGTGTGGTGTGTTCTCCCTGTGTCTGCGTGGGTTTCCTCCGGGTGACTGTCTGTGAGGAGTGTGGTGTGTTCTCCCTGTGTCTGCATGGGTTTCCTCCGGCTGACTGTCTGTGAGGAGTGTGGTGTGTTCTCTCTGTGTCTGTGTGGGTTTCCTCCGGGTGATTGTCTGTGAGGAGTGTGGTGTGTTCTCCCTGTGTCTGCGTGGGTTTCCTCCGAGTGATTGTCTGTGAGGAGTGTTGTGTGTTCTCCCTGTGTCTGAGTGGGTTTCCTCCGGGTGACTGTCTGTGAGGAGTGTGGTGTGTTCTCTCTGTGTCTGCGTGGGTTTCCTCCAGGTGACTGTCTGTGAGGAGTGTGGTGTGTTCTCCCCGTGTCTGCGTGGGTTTCCTCCGGATGACTGTCTGTGAGGAGTGTGGTGTGTTCTCCCTGTGTCTGCGTGGGTTTCCTCCGGGTGACTGTCTGTGAGGAGTGTGGTGTGTTCTCCCCGTGTCTGCGTGGGTTTCCTCCAGGTGACTGTCTGTGAGGAGTGTGGTGTTTTCTCTCTGTGTCTGCGTGGGTTTCCTCCGGGTGACTGTCTGTGAGGAGTGTGGTGTGTTCTCCCCGTGTCTGCGTGGGTTTCCTCCAGGTGACTGTCTGTGAGGAGTGTGGTGTGTTCTCCCTGTGTCTGCGTGGGTTTCCTCCAGGTGACTGTCTGTGAGGAGTGTGGTGTGTTCTCTCTGTGTCTGAGTGGGTTTCCTCCGGGTGACTGTCTGTGAGGAGTGTGGTGTGTTCTCTCTGTGTCTGCGTAGGTTTCCTCCAGGTGACTGTCTGTGAGGAGTGTGGTGTGTTCTCCCCGTGTCTGCGTGGGTTTCCTCCGGGTGACTGTCTGTGAGGAGTGTGGTGTGTTCTCCCTGTGTCTGCGTGGGTTTCCTCCGGCTGACTGTCTGTGAGGAGTGTGGTGTGTTCTCTCTGTGTCTGCGTGGGTTTCCTCCTGGTGATTGTCTGTGAGGAGTGTGGTGTGTTCTCTCTGTGTCTGTGTGGGTTTCCTCCGGGTGATTGTCTGTGAGGAGTGTGGTGTGTTCTCCCTGTGTCTGCGTGGGTTTCCTCCGAGTGACTGTCTGTGAGGAGTGTTGTGTGTTCTCCCTGTGTCTGAGTGGGTTTCCTCCGGGTGACTGTCTGTGAGGAGTGTGGTGTGTTCTCTCTGTTTCTGCGTGGGTTTCCTCCAGGTGACTGTCTGTGAGGAGTGTGGTGTGTTCTCCCCGTGTCTGCGTGGGTTTCCTCCGGATGACTGTCTGTGAGGAGTGTGGTGTGTTCTCCCTGTGTCTGCGTGGGTTTCCTCCGGGTGACTGTCTGTGAGGAGTGTGGTGTGTTCTCCCCGTGTCTGCGTGGGTTTCCTCCAGGTGACTGTCTGTGAGGAGTGTGGTGTTTTCTCTCTGTTTCTGCGTGGGTTTCCTCCAGGTGACTGTCTGTGAGGAGTGTGGTGTGTTCTCCCCGTGTCTGCGTGGGTTTCCTCCGGATGACTGTCTGTGAGGAGTGTGGTGTGTTCTCTCTGTGTCTGCGTGGGTTTCCTCCGGGTGACTGTCTGTGAGGAGTGTGGTGTGTTCTCTCTGTTTCTGCGTGGGTTTCCTCCAGGTGACTGTCTGTGAGGAGTGTGGTGTGTTCTCCCCGTGTCTGCGTGGGTTTCCTCCGGATGACTGTCTGTGAGGAGTGTGGTGTGTTCTCCCTGTGTCTGCGTGGGTTTCCTCCGGGTGACTGTCTGTGAGGAGTGTGGTGTGTTCTCGTTGTGTCTGAGTGGGTTTCCTCCAGATGACAGTCTGTGAGGAGTGTGGTGTGTTCTCCCTGTGTCTGCTTGGGTTTCCTCCAGGTGACTGTCTGTGAGGAGTGTGGTGTGTTCTCTCTGTGTCTGAGTGGGTTTCCTCCGGGTGACTGTCTGTGAGGAGTGTGGTGTGTTCTCTCTGTGTCTGCGTAGGTTTCCTCCAGGTGACTGTCTGTGAGGAGTGTGGTGTGTTCTCCCCGTGTCTGCGTGGGTTTCCTCCGGGTGACTGTCTGTGAGGAGTGTGGTGTGTTCTCCCTGTGTCTGCGTGGGTTTCCTCCGGCTGACTGTCTGTGAGGAGTGTGGTGTGTTCTCTCTGTGTCTGCGTGGGTTTCCTCCTGGTGATTGTCTGTGAGGAGTGTGGTGTGTTCTCTCTGTGTCTGCGTGGGTTTCCTCCGGGTGACTGTCTGTGAGGAGTGTGGTGTGTTCTCCCTGTGTCTGCGTGGGTTTCCTCCGGGTGATTGTCTGTGAGGAGTGTGGTGTGTTCTCTCTGTGTCTGCGTGGGTTTCCTACGGGTGACTGTCTGTGAGGAGTGTGGTGTGTTCTCCTTGTGTCTGCGTGGGTTTCCTCCGGGTGACTGTCTGTGAGGAGTGTGGTGTGTTCTCCCTGTGTCTGCGTGGGTTTCCTCCGGCTGACTGTCTGTGAGGAGTGTGGTGTGTTCTCTCTGTGTCTGTGTGGGTTTCCTCCGGGTGATTGTCTGTGAGGAGTGTGGTGTGTTCTCCCTGTGTCTGCGTGGGTTTCCTCCGAGTGATTGTCTGTGAGGAGTGTTGTGTGTTCTCCCTGTGTCTGAGTGGGTTTCCTCCGGGTGACTGTCTGTGAGGAGTGTGGTGTGTTCTCTCTGTGTCTGCGTGGGTTTCCTCCAGGTGACTGTCTGTGAGGAGTGTGGTGTGTTCTCCCCGTGTCTGCGTGGGTTTCCTCCGGATGACTGTCTGTGAGGAGTGTGGTGTGTTCTCCCTGTGTCTGCGTGGGTTTCCTCCGGGTGACTGTCTGTGAGGAGTGTGGTGTGTTCTCCCTGTGTCTGCGTGGGTTTCCTCTGGGTGATTGTCTGTGAGGAGTGTGGTGTGTTCTCCCTGTGTCTGCGGGGGTTTCCTCCGGGTGACTGTCTGTGAGGAGTGTGGTGTGTTCTCCCTGTGTCTGCGTGGGTTTCCTCCAGGTGACTGTCTGTGAGGAGTGTGGTGTGTTCTCCCTGTGTCTGCGTGGGTTTCCTCCGGGTGACTGTCTGTGAGGAGTGTGGTGTGTTCTCCCTGTGTCTGCGTGGGTTTCCTCCGGCTGACTGTCTGTGAGGAGTGTGGTGTGTTCTCTCTGTGTCTGTGTGGGTTCCTCCGGGTGATTGTCTGTGAGGAGTGTGGTGTGTTCTCCCTGTGTCTGCGTGGGTTTCCTCCGGGTGACTGTCTGTGAGGAGTGTTGTCTGTTCTCTCTGTGTCTGTGTGGGTTTCCTCCGGGTGCTCCGGTTTCCTCCCACACTCCAAAAACACACGTTGGTAGGTGGATTGGCGACTCAAAAGTGTCCGTAGGTGTGAGTGTGTGAGTGTGTGTGTGTGAGTGAGTGTGTATCTCCCTGTGAAGGACTTGCGCCCCCTCCAGGGTAGGTTCCTGCCTTGCACCCAATGATTCCAGGTAGGCTCTGGTCCCACTGCGACCCTGAACTGGATCAGTGGTTACAGATAATGAATGAAAACGTTTAGAAAACAGCTGTTAAACTGTGTTCACTCAGCTTACAGCACATTGGCTCCGCCCATGCAGAGTATTGTAATTTAGCTCCACCCACTTAGCTGATCTTTCACTCCGCTTCCTGTCTCCTGCCAGTCCTAGAGACGGAACCAGAGACCTTCCGGTCCTAAGCCTGCTTCTGTAACCTTCAGTCCGCAGCTGAACATTTCTAAAAGGCTTGACCATAACGATGTCATTCCACAATGCATTACTTTTGTCACATCAAACAACAGATACTTCTTTGATCTATTGACAGGTATTAAGATTTGTTGTTGTAAGCAAAGCCATCAAAGCCAGGATAGCTAGACTCTGCAGCATCAAAGACAGTGTGTAATGACCATTACGTTCAGCTCCTACGGTAACTTTAGGCAATTCTGAGGCGGAATGACACACGTTGAGCCTTTATTACCACTGGCCCCCGATTTAAGCTGCAAAGTTGGACTTTTCATTATGCGGCGCTAAATTATTCAGACTTTATTAACTGCCCGGGTGACACCAGACATCTAAATTATGAATGGACCCTGGGTCTCTGTAGTGCTAGTTTAGTGCCTTGTATTTTTCTTATTCTGCCTTTTTCTCCCCTCCCCACAACTCTCTCTGTTCTCCTCCCGCAGTCCGTTCAACCGTCAGATCGTGGAACTTGCGCATATTTCCCGCCGCTGTTTATTAGCCTTTTGCGCAAATCCCTCGCAGGCCAAAAGGCTCAGCCTCCAGCTGGTGGAGGCGTGCCAAGACGATGGCCCCGGCTAAAGCTAATTAAAGCTGTGTAATAAAAGCGAGGGCTTGGAGGAGGGCTAGAGGGGGAGATAAGAGATTGGTAGGGGAGAAGGAGGGGGAGGGCTCTGGCTTTCCTCCAGCCATCTCCCAGACACAACAGGCCTGGGACGTGAACTTTCTGCTCACTAAACAGACAGAGCACCTGGACGTCTGGTATTTACGGTGGAGTCTCGCAAGGACAAGTGGAGGTAAACACTGCAGTTGGGGATGTTATTTTTTGACAGACCTGGGGCAAGTAAGACAATCATGTCCTGTGCATTGTGTCCATTACGCTGTGTGGTTTGGTGTCTTCCACGTGGTAAAATATACCCATCAGTGCACTCTGTTAGCATTTAGCTGTTAGCTGAACTCCCTACTTCTCACACAATGCCAACAAAACTGGGACGGTCATGGCCCACCACTGCCTCTTCAACCACTTCTCTGAAGCACTGCTGTGAGCATCTGATGGCAGCTATAACAGCATCAGTGAGGTCTAACACTGGATGAAGACATTGGTTCAAGTTCTAGAAGATCGTTTAGGATCAGTCACGCTGAGATTATAAACCCCCACTGAGCTGCTCCATCCAGTTTTATTAGTCAAGCCTTGTCTTGATTTCATTCCGTGTTTAGCCTCATTTTTAAGCAGTATCAGAGTGTTTGAGACGCTCTCCACCTTCGCAGAGGCATCGATTCGCCATTAGCCTTCCTCCTCAGGGAAAGACGAGAGGGGGACGTCGGCTGCTGTGCTTTATGATGAGCTAATTAAAGCCAGACGACCCTCTGTGGCCTTTCGGGCACCTATTAGACTCGAGAGAGACTGAGGGCCAGAGATAATAGTTAAAGGACAAGCTGAGGGAAATGATCTGTGCCTCGGCATTGCCTAAAAACCAAACTGCTCATTGTTTAATCGTTTCCAGAGATGCATCAGGTAATCAGGCTGTGATTCACGATTAATATCTGAGGGTTATCAGCGGTTGAACTGGACATAAGCCTGGTACATGTTCTTGTGAGAGCAGTGTTGCCTGCGATTGAGAGAATCACGGACAGACAGAATGAGACACCCTGGAGCAGCTGCACATGAGCCCAGCAGAAAGGTACGTCTGACTTCGGAAGTGCCATCAAATCCTCGCAGCAATGTCTACGTCAACATTTGTGTAAAGGCCTTCCCAGACAAATATAGGCACCTGCTACTTGCTAATACCCCTCATTTCCAAAGATTTGCCAGGCAAGCAGGTACCCTTCGAACCACCCCGTCTAGCCTTAGCATCCGACTCTTTACAACCTCATCTGCTTCTGCTCTGAGGGAGAGACTTATCGTTTAGCGCAGCTAGCTAGCAAGCGCTTCCAAGACACCGAGGGTGAAGCTGTCCTCCTTAACTCAGGCAGCCAGAAGTATCCAGACACTAGGCTTGGCTTCCTGCCTGTGTCTTTCCGCCGGGTTTTCTTCATCTCTCCACAGCCATGCCAAAGACACTTGTTGTCAACATCGGCAGTGGGTTGTTGTGTGTGTGTGTGTGTTTCTGAAGCAGTGCTCTCAGGTTGCTGTGCAGCTCTCACTCTGCAGAGAAGAGATGATCCAGAGTCTTCCCCAAGGCACAGCAACAACAAGCTGCCGACTCTACTACAGCTACTCTAAACCGTGCTCGCATGCGAAAGTATATTTAGCACTCTGCCTGTGCCAAATGTCCCCAGGACGTCAGGAAAACTGTTGTGGGGAGCTTTGGCTGCTCTGAAAAAGATCACCAGGTTAGAACAAGACCAAGGCCAGTACAGAGGGAACCCAACATGTCTGATGGTGGGACGAGCTTCTGACGTACACTGGAGCGCTTGGAACATGTCAAAGCAAAGCTCTGACCAGTATGGGTATTCTAGAGCAGCTGCACATGAGATTTAAGTCAACATGTCCTATGCCAACACTCTGCCAGGATCCCGGACAAATCATCCTGAATGCTTTCAAATCCTAGCACTAGCGTAGGTCTTTCCCAGAAACATGGATGTTATTGGGTCCCCACAAAATGAAGAAAACAGACACAGTGTGTGTGTGTGTGTGAGAGAGAGAGAGAGAGTTCAGAGTGTGATTTCCAGAGGCTCATGTGGAGGTCCAAAAAAGCACCAGAGCGCTAAACCAAATCAGTCATGCTAATCACAGTGCTAGGCCACTACCACAGAGACCCTGGGTCACTGAGACGGGGGACAGAGAGACAGCCGTCTGTCCTCACGAGGGCCGAATGTGTGCTTCTCGTTTTTCCTTGACGAGTGGGGGCTAATTCGTTATTGTGTTTTGTTTGATCACTTGGAGAGGGGTGAATGAGTTTCTTAGAAAACATCAGGGGTAGCATCATCGTAGCGAGGGGGCGGGGAGAGGGAGGACGAGCAGGAAGACGACTCCGGATCATTAGCATTTTCCCTCGGAGGGAAAAGTTCAACCGTGAGTAAACAGAGTAGCGCAGCTCCATGCAGCACGTATGAATAATTCATGAATAATTCATGTCGCCGGTTTTTAAGCGACGCGTTGGTGGGACGTGAGGGGCCACGCGGAGCCGGACACGGACGCTTAATGCGTATTGTATTTATCCAGAAAAGGTTTACGTTTGACGGAGAAATCAGTGTTTGTGCGTCAAAGTGTCGGCACTCAAACCATGAATAACAACAGCACAATTAACCCTCCGTGTGAGAGAAAAGTGCATTTCTTGATAAATACATGTCACTAGGATGTTTTTACATAGTTGCTATGACATTTCTGGTGATCATTAGGCGGTTCTAAAGAATCAGTAAGGTGTTTTTTGGTGTAAGTTGTGATATCATAGGTGGTTGCTATGGTATTCCAGGTTGTTGCTAGGGTTTTAGGGTGGGGAATCCCAGGCGGTTGCTAAAATGTTAAAAGGCTGATGTTACAATATCCCAGTTGGTAGCAAATATATAACAAACTTTTGCTATGGTATTTTCTGTGGTTACCATGGTGTCGCAAGGTGGAATGTTTGATATCCCAAGTGTTGGCTAGGGTGTTGCTGTTGGTTGCTATGGTACTTCTGGAGAATGCAAGGTGTCTGTCGTTGTGTGGGTTGCTAAGGTTTTGATTGATGGATGCTATGGTAACCTAGGTTGTTGCTAGGATTTTAGAGCATGGAATCCCTGTGGATGCTAAGGTGCTGTGAGGTGGAAGTCAATATTCCAGAGGGTTGCTAGGCTGTTGCTGTTTGATTGATATGATGGTTCTAGTGGTTCCCAAGGTATTGCTGTCCCAAGGCTGTAGTGATATCACAAGCGATTGCTTGGGTGTTGCTTGGTGGTTGCTATGGTAACCTAGGTTGTTACTAGACTATGAGGGTTTGAAATACCAGGTGGTTGTTGTGCTATCTCAAGTTATTTCTAGGGTGATGGCTAGGAGTTTACCATGATATTTCTGGTAATGTTAAGTGATTGTTTGGGTGTGGTTTGCCAAGATTGGTATAGACGGTTGCTATGGTAATCTAAGTTCTTGCTAGGGTGGTAGGGTGTGCAAAAGTAGTTGCTAAAATGTTGGAAGTGGTTGCTATATTATTTCTGGTGGTCGGTGCTAAGCGCTGATGAGACGGGTATAAAGAAAGAGGGTACGAAAAAAAAGAAATAAATAAAAGAGAAAGAGGACATGACACTGAGAAAGAAAGAAAGAAAGAAACAATGTGAAAAGGGATCTAGAAACAAAATGAAAGAGGAAAAGAAAAGGAGGGGAGAGAAAAGAGAAAATAAGATGGATAAATAATGAAGAGAGCGAGAGAGAGAGAAGGATGGAGAGAGAGAGAGAGAGAGAGAGAGAGAGACATATTGGTCAGTTGGTAGCAGCAGAATGAGGATCAGAAGGTTCAGGTCATTAAGGCACTGCAGGGAGGCCTCTCTCTCTCTCTCTCTCTCTCTCTCTCAGTCCACCCACTCTCTCCCTCATCCCTTCCTCTGGCCCATTATGTGAGGTATGCAGTGAGACACCTCATTAATTCGCAGCAAATCTACGTTTCCTTTTCGTCTCCTGCGAGCGAGGGAGCGAACGCAGAGACGAGCGGAAACTTTTTCAGAACTGCTACAGAAAACCTCAAGGAAGGAATAAAGAAACAGAGGGATAGAGAGAGAGAGAGAGAAAGAGAGAGAGAGAGAGAGAGAGAGCGAGAGAGTGCTCAGATCATTAGCTCTGTGGAATGCTCTGCTTATTAAACCAGGGCTGTGTAGATGGTGGTCAGATGGAGGCGTGTCCTCAGCCCTGTGTTTGTCTGGACTCGTGGGCACGGTCGGTCGTGTGGATCGACTGGAGAGTCGTCTTCTAGCAGAGGTCGTTCTCCACTGTTTGTTTGTGTGTGTGTGTATTTATCCCTAAGTAAGGACCAACGTCCTCCAGGTCTTCCTTGGAAAACGAGGTTCTACTGAACTCCTGCAGACCCCTGAAGGCCATTTGCAGTAATGCAGTATTCAGATGGGAGCGCATAATGCAGATGTTCTCAGGACTGACCAACCTTGTTTGGACGAGTTTGTCCAGGTTCCACTTTGGTTTGTCCTCCGTCTCCACCGTGGGACAGAAACTCCTTTCGGCAGCGTCCATGTCTCCGAAAGAAACGTTTACTCAGATTTATTACGTTTCCTGAAAGAGTGTTTTCTGACCAAAGCTCTTGTGGTCAGAGAGGAACGAGAGCAGAGCCGAGGGGTAAACAAGCTGTGTTTCCACTCTGTGCCCTCCTACCTTTTCATAAAAACCCACCATAGCAACCACACAGCATCTCCCTAGCAACCATCTGGGATTCCATTGAAAATGGTTATTAACAACCTAACCTAGCAACCACCTGCGATACCATAGAAACTGCTTAATAACACCTTGGCGACCAAACATCTGTCTACTCCATAGCAACCTTCATGGCTCATGGAGCAGACACTTAGCTACACCATGCGAACTGCCATAAATACCATAAATTAGCAGTCAACAAATTAGCAGTCAACCACCAGAAATTCCATAGCAACAGATTAGCAACCACCCAAAATACCAAAGTAACAGATTTGCAACACTCTTGTAATCACTAAGAATACCAGAGCAACAGGTTAGGGTAACCCTAGCAGCAACCCAAAATACCATAGCAACAGGTTAGCAATGCCATAGAAATCACCAGATATACCATAGCAACAGATTAGCAACAGCCTAGCAACCACCAGAAATACAGTAAAAATGAATTAGCACTATGCAATCAACAACCAGAAATTCCATAGCAACAGATTAGCTGCCACTAAAATTCCTTAGCAACAGATTAGCAACACTCTAGTAACCAGCAACAATACCAGAGCAATAGGTTAGGGCTACCCTAGCCACAAGCAGAAATACCTTAGCAACAGATTAGCAACCCCCTGAGGATCTTAGAGAGGTGTTTCTTTAGTGTCTCGGTTCTTGCTCACAAGTTTAAGGAGGGGGTTTTATTGAGTTTTGCTTCTTCTGAGTGGTTCTTCGACATAATCTTAAGGAGGGGTTCTGTTTGAGTCTTGGGGGATTCTCTGAGTTTATTAAGGGACAGTGTGCACTGGAAGAAAACAGCACAGAGATGACAGGACTGCAGTGAAGTGAATGGGGAGAGTACAGTGTGTGTGTGTGTGTGTTTGGACTGAGTCACCTAGTCCCAGAACGCTTGTAGTGAGCAGAGAACACAGTTCCCAGCATGCCATCTGAGTCAGAGAGCAGGGGAACCATGTTCTGTATGACCGAGGTCCATGTTAACACGGTAACATTCTTTTACTGGTGTTTCTCATTAGTTCTTTTCAGTGAACAGAGGCTGAGTCAGCTTCATTTCTCACTACGGGGGACATTAATCAGGAGTTTGTCCCTCTCTCCTACAGTAACTGTACACTTCTGCGGAGGCTTCACACGACACACTGGGGCATTGCTCTAAGGGTCTGATGGCACCACGCCAGCTGGGTGATAAGATCCTGATCGAAAAAGTATTGCTAGAATTGTTCTAACCTCTTCATCCTTAATCCCAAAATGTCCAACCAGCAGGGTCCTGGGGACATGGTCCTGTGGGCAGCATCTGCTCTGTGGGGGTCCTGAGCGCTGAGGAACAGGGGGGTATAAAGTATGCAGAGCAACAGATAGACTACAATCTATAACTGTAGAACCACAATGTGGTCCGAAATGGACAGTGAGTGTTACAATAAGGATGTGGCTTTCATATAAAAGCTGATAGGTGGATTATTATTGAGGTTCCATCCCACAGTGTCCACAAAGGCAACAAGTCCTGGATTTTTTAAGGTGGTCCCAGACAGCCAACCTCTCAGAGCTGTAATGACCCCTCGCTGCCTGGCCACTGCTCCGAAATGGCTTTGTTTGTCTTTGAGGCAGGACAAATGGACTTGCTTTTAAGGGTCAGGAGGTCATTCCGAGGAGGGAGATGAAAGCATCTGGAGAAATGGAGAGAGGCGACATGGACAGGACTCATTAGCAAGGAAACTCGGCTCTGGTTTCTGAAGTAGGAGGAGGGAATGGACTTTGGTTTTGGGCCGAGAGGAGATGGATTGGGCTAGTGCCCATGTAGTTTGCTGAGGTGGTTCTTCTACTCTTCTCACTCCTCATTAGCGTTGGCCAGTCGTAGGCAGTCGTCTGTAGACGCCTCTGTCCATGTTGGTCCACATCAGCGCTCCCAAACTCTGGGTCAGACACTGCTGACTTTCCAAACCTGTTCTGGTGTCTACCCATCTCCTACTGCGAGGAATAACCACTGAAAGGACAGGAGAACCCCCACGCTGAGAGGAAGAAGCTATGCTATTGGAGTGTGAGCAACCTTGTACAGGTTTAAAGAAACTTGAAGTAAAGGTTATTTACCAATTTAAAAGTCATTAGCAAATATGATTTTTAAGGAACCAAAAGTGGACCTGTGTTTTTAAGATTGTGGTGTCGCTCAGAACGGCACGGTCGACCTCAGCATTCCCTGAATCAAATCGGAGAACTGAGACAGAACGTCAGAAGACTCTGCAAGACAACGGGGACTTCTGAGGAGAACGGACATCGGAGTAAAGGCAAAGAGTGGACACAGTAAACTGTACCACTGGATGCCAGCCAGATCTTTGATTGATTAGACGTGGTTTACCCTCGTCCAGCCATTCCATCCGGCCTTCCAGAGCCTGCACCAGCTATTAGCATATATACATCTTCCAGCGGCCTCTAATAGCGCCTTATTTCATGAGATTTGACACAGCGACGACGTCTGACTTCATCAGCAGGCTTTTCCTCCGCGAGCTCTTGTTTAAGACGGGGTCCGTAAACAAAACCCAGGCCGTGAAGTATGATGGGAAGGGCTTAGCGCAGGTAAATATGGCGCTTTTATGGTGATGGATTGTGGCGCTAAACACTTCTATGAGCCATATTTCCAGACGCCGAGTCGTAAGCGCTAGCCGCCGGACGCCAGGTCGAGAGGGTTCAGTGGGACTTGTCGCTTGGGTGAAGCTCATTTGCGTCTCACAGCGATGTTTATGACGCGATTAGTGGCACAGAAGCGAGTCCCGCTGCCATTGAGTCTCCTCAGCCAAGCACGGGCATGAAATGAAGGGGGAGGTGTTCTACTTCACTGAGTAAAGTGCTCATTTCGGCCCCCACCCCAGAAAAAATCAAAGGTACACATTTAGCAGATGTAGTGGACCAGCTGAGAGCTTTTAGAAATGGTATCACACCCTGGACACAGTGCTGGTTTTACACATTCATCCACATCCATCTCACAGACAGTCACCCGGAGGAAACCCACGCAGACACAGGGAGAACACACCACACTCCTCACAGACAGTCACCCGGAGGAAACCCACGCAAACACAGGGAGAACACACCACACTCCTCACAGACAGTCACCCGGAGGAAACCCACGCAGACACAGGGAGAACACACCACACTCCTCACAGACAGTCACCCGGTGGAAACCCACACAGATACAGGGAGAACACACCAACTCCTCACAGACAGTCACCCGGAGGAAACCCACGCAGACACAGGGAGAACACACCACACTCCTCACAAACAGTCACACGGAGGAAACCCACACAGACGCAGGGAGAACACACCACACTCCTCACAGACAGTGACCATATTGTATTTAAAAGATTTTATAAAAAATATTCAAAGCTCCAAGTGTTGTGGAGGGTTTGTTCTGGATCCCAAAGCATCACAAGGGTATTAGAAAAGCTAATGACCCCAGGGAGCCCCAGCAGAGGTATGTGTTTAACAATGGTTTTACATTGGTTACAGGCCCTTAACTGCAGTAACGTCCCTGTAATACACCAGCAGCTGCATAAACATAGAGTTTGCAGAAGGGAACACAGGGACTGCGTGTTCTGAGACAGAGCACAGAAGTGGCATGTTGTTCTGTTTGTCCTGCTCCACATCTGCGATGCTATCATTAGCCTCTAGAGAGGTCAGTGTGAGACACATGTAAAAGGTGGCGGAGTCTGAGAAGAAAGCTGTTCACCAGATGGGGATTTGTTATTTTTAACCTTTAACACTGGCACCGTGTCGTCCACTCGTACTGTTCGGTGGACGCTGGCTGTTGTCCTTATCCCGAGTTGATCACAGGGGAGTGAGATCATATTCAAAGCCATAGTTATGTGCATCAAACATGTGCTGTGTCCACTGATGGAGGACCAAAGGACGACCGACACACACTGTAACAGTGGACAGAGGGTGGACACGAGGTTTAAGAACTCCAGTAGTCACTGCTGTGTCTGATCCATATGTCAGTGTCAACAGGGTGATGCACAGGAACAGATGGGTCACACTCCGGAATTGTAGAACTACAGACTGTTCCCGTAATCACACTCCTGTCACTCGACTCCAGCTGGACACGGCGGGGATGCCCCTGCTCCCTTGTCTAGTTTCTCCTGGACGCTTTGCCTCCCTCGGGTCGCGTGCATGTGTTTTCTGAGGTGATTTCCTGGAAATCACTCAGCTGTGTCCACCTCAGGAGCAAAACAGCCCAGCATCACATCAGCCTGATTGCGAAGCTTACTCATCAGGAACGTCTGGGATTGTCACGGCTCGCAGTAAAAGCACAGCGCAATTTGTTGGAGTGCTGCAGCCCCTCTGCGAGAGTGCTGACCAATATCGCAATTTACTGCCCAGTCCTATAATCCGCTCCAAAGGACCTCAGCACGCCACTGGAGACGAAGGTCTTTGGTCTTCAAGGGGCTTTGGGATTGCGTACACTGTCAGTCAGTGGTCAACAACCAAACAAAAGAGCAAAGGAACAAGTGTGTCCCGATTCCAAGATGCTTCTACTGAGACCTTATTGTGCTGTGATTGTGAAGAGCATCGGGTGCCTCCTCAGACTCTGAAGCAACACGGAGAGAAGAGTGTTACTTTTGATTCCCCCTTTTTAGAGGAAAATTAACCTCAGCAAAGTTTGGTTTGGGGCGTCACGGTGGTGCAGTGAGTAGTGTCTCAGTCACAGCTACACGGTCCTGAAGGTTCTGGGTTTGAGTCCCGCTCCAGGTGACTGTCTGTGAGGAGTGTGGTGTGTTCTCCCTGTGTCTGCGTGGGTTTCCTCCGGGTGACTGTCTGTGAGGAGTGTGGTGTGTTCTCCCTGTGTCTGCGTGGGTTTCCTCCAGGTGACTGTCTGTGAGGAGTGTGGTGTGTTCTCTCTGTGTCTGCATGGGTTTCCTCCGGGTGACTGTCTGTGAGGAGTGTGGTGTGTTCTCCCTGTATCTGCGTGGGTTTCCTCCGGGTGACTGTCTGTGAGGAGTATGGTGTGTTCTCTCTGTGTCTGTGTGGGTTTCCTCCGGGTGACTGTCTGTGAGGAGTGTGGTGTGTTCTCCCTGTGTCTGCATGGGTTTCCTCCAGGCGACTGTCTGTGAGGAGTGTGGTGTGTTCTCTCTGTGTCTGCGTGGGTTTCCTCTGGGCGACTGTCTGTGAGGAGTGTGGTGTGTTCTCCCTGTGTCTGCGTGGGTTTCCTCCGGGCGACTGTCTGTGAGGAGTGTGGTGTGTTCTCTCTGTGTCTGCGTGGGTTTCCTCCGGGTGACTGTCTGTGAGGAGTGTGGTGTGTTCTCCCTGTGTCTGCGTGGGTTTCCTCCGGGCGACTGTCTGTGAGGAGTGTGGTGTGTTCTCCCTGTGTCTGCGTGGGTTTCCTCCGGGCGACTGTCTGTGAGGAGTGTGGTGTGTTCTCCCTGTGTCTGTGTGGGTTTCCTCCAGGCGACTGTCTGTGAGGAGTGTGGTGTGTTCTCCCTGTGTCTGCGTGGGTTTCCTCCGGGTGACTGTCTGTGAGGAGTGTGGTGTGTTCTCTCTGTGTCTGCGTGGGTTTCCTCCGGGTGACTGTCTGTGAGGAGTGTGGTGTGTTCTCCCTGTGTCTGCGTGAGTTTCCTCCGGGCGACTGTCTGTGAGGAGTGTGGTGTGTTCTCCCTGTGTCTGCGTGGGTTTCCTCCGGGTGACTGTCTGTGAGGAGTGTGGTGTGTTCTCCCTGTGTCTGCGTGGGTTTCCTCCGGGTGACTGTCTGTGAGGAGTGTGGTGTGTTCTCTCTGTGTCTGCGTGGGTTTCCTCCGGGCGACTGTCTGTGAGGAGTGTGGTGTGTTCTCCCTGTGTCTGTGTGGGTTTCCTCCAGGCGACTGTCTGTGAGGAGTGTGGTGTGTTCTCCCTGTGTCTGCGTGGGTTTCCTCCGGGTGACTGTCTGTGAGGAGTGTGGTGTGTTCTCTCTGTGTCTGCGTGGGTTTCCTCCGGGTGACTGTCTGTGAGGAGTGTGGTGTGTTCTCCCTGTGTCTGCGTGAGTTTCCTCCGGGCGACTGTCTGTGAGGAGTGTGGTGTGTTCTCCCTGTGTCTGCGTGGGTTTCCTCCGGGTGACTGTCTGTGAGGAGTGTGGTGTGTTCTCCCTGTGTCTGCGTGGGTTTCCTCCGGGTGACTGTCTGTGAGGAGTGTGGTGTGTTCTCTCTGTGTCTGCGTGGGTTTCCTCCGGGCGACTGTCTGTGAGGAGTGTGGTGTGTTCTCCCTGTGTCTGCGTGAGTTTCCTCCGGGCGACTGTCTGTGAGGAGTGTGGTGTGTTCTCTCTGTGTCTGCGTGGGTTTCCTCCGGGCGACTGTCTGTGAGGAGTGTGGTGTGTTCTCTCTGTGTCTGCGTGGGTTTCCTCCGGGTGACTGTCTGTGAGGAGTGTGGTGTGTTCTCCCTGTGTCTGCGTGGGTTTCCTCCGGGCGACTGTCTGTGAGGAGTGTGGTGTGTTCTCCCTGTGTCTGCGTGGGTATCCTCCGAGTGACTGTCTGTGAGGAGTGTGGTGTGTTCTCTCTGTGTCTGCGTGGGTTTCCTCTGGGCGACTGTCTGTGAGGAGTGTGGTGTGTTCTCCCTGTGTCTGCGTGGGTTTCCTCCGGGCGACTGTCTGTGAGGAGTGTGGTGTGTTCTCTCTGTGTCTGCGTGGGTTTCCTCCGGGTGACTGTCTGTGAGGAGTGTGGTGTGTTCTCCCTGTGTCTGCGTGGGTTTCCTCCGGGCGACTGTCTGTGAGGAGTGTGGTGTGTTCTCCCTGTGTCTGTGTGGGTTTCCTCCAGGCGACTGTCTGTGAGGAGTGTGGTGTGTTCTCCCTGTGTCTGCGTGGGTTTCCTCCGGGTGACTGTCTGTGAGGAGTGTGGTGTGTTCTCTCTGTGTCTGCGTGGGTTTCCTCCGGGTGACTGTCTGTGAGGAGTGTGGTGTGTTCTCTCTGTGTCTGCGTGGGTTTCTTCTGGGTGACTGTCTGTGAGGAGTGTTGTCTGTTCTCTCTGTGTCTGTGTGGGTTTCCTCCGGGTGCTCCGGTTTCCTCCCACGCTCCAAAAACACACTTTGGTAAGTGGACTGACGAATCAAATGTATCCGTAGGTGTGACTGTGGGTGTTGCCTTGTGAAGGACTGGTGCCCCCTCCAGGGTGTGTTCCCACCTTGTGCCCAGTGATTCTGGGTAGACTCCAGACCCACTGCGACCCTGAACTGGATAAGGATTACAGACAGCGAATGAATGAAAAATAACATTCGTCTTTCTTAATTCCAGCGTTAAACAACAAGCCGTGTTTATGATGATGTTTCATTCAGAAGCACGACAAAACAAAACTGCTGAGATTTACTTCTACACTGGGGTTTTACACTGGGAGAGGACAAGGCAGTAGGGAGGAAAGCAAGACCATATGTTGTGTGTGTGTGTGTGTGTGTGTGCGCCTTGCTGTCAGCAACACCTGTAGCAAAGCACATCAAAGCACCACATTCCTGATGTTCAAGGCAAACAGACTGCACCAGAAATCATGCATCAGTAAATCTGGAATCAGCGCAAAATACAAACCTCCACCAGAGTGGAACTAACTCCCCAACATCCTCTCTCTCTCTCTCTCTCTCTCTCTCTCTCTCTCTCTCTCTCTCTCTCTCTCTCTCTCTCTCCTCTCTCTCTCTCTCTCTCCCTCTCGCTCTCTCTCCCTCTCTCTTTCTCTCTCTCTCTCTCTCTCTCTCTCTCTCTCTCCCTCTGCAGCTGTCCACTGGGCATAATTTCATTTCCATTCACTGGCCACTTTATCAGAAACACCCCCCTTCTACTGACACTCACTGGACACTTTATCAGAAACACCCCCCCTCTACTGACACTCACTGGCCACTTTATCAGAAACACCCCCCCTCTACTGACACTCACTGGCCACTTTATCAGAAACACCCCCCTCTACTGACACTCACTGGCCACTTTATCAGAAACACCCCTCTCTACTGACACTCACTGGCCACTTTATCAGAAACACCCCTCTCTACTGACACTCACTGGCCACTTTATCAGAAACACCCCCCCTCTACTTACACTCACTGGCCACTTTATCAGAAACACCCCCCTCTACTGACACTCACTGGCCACTTTATCAGAAACACCCCCCTCTACTGACACACATTGGCCACTTTATCAGAAACAACCCCCCCTCTACTGACACTCACTGGCCACTTTATCAGAAACACCCCCCTCTACTGACACTCACTGGCCACTTTATCAGAAACACCCCCCCCTCTTCTGACACTCACTGGCCACTTTATCAGAAACACCCCCCCTCTACTGACACACACTGGCCACTTTATCAGAAACACCCCCCTTCTACTGACACTCACTGGCCACTTTATCAGAAACACCCCCCTCTACTGACACTCACTGGCCACTTTATCAGAAACACCCCCCCCCCCTCTACTGACACTCACTGGCCACTTTATCAGAAACACCCCCCTCTACTGACACACACTGGCCACTTTATCAGAAACACCCCCCTTCTACTGACACTCACTGGCCACTTTATCAGAAACACCCCCCTCTACTGACACACACTGGCCACTTTATCAGAAACACCCCCCCCCCCCTCTACTGACACGCACTGGCCACTTTATCAGAAACACCCCCCTTCTACTGACACTCACTGGCCACTTTATCAGAAACACCCCCCCCCCCTCCCTCTACTGACACGCACTGGCCACTTTATCAGAAACATCCCCCCTCTACTGACACTCACTGGACACTTTATCAGAAACACACCCCTCTACTGACACTCACTGGCCACTTTATCAGAAACACCCCCCCTCTACTGACACACACTGGCCACTTTATCAGAAACACCCCCCTCTACTGACACTCACTGGCCACTTTATCAGAAACACCCCCCTCTACTGACACTCACTGGCCACTTTATCAGAAACACCCCCCCTCTACTGACACTCACTGGCCACTTTATCAGAAACACCCCCCCTCTACTGACACTCACTGGCCACTTTATCAGAAACACCCCCCTCTACTGACACTCACTGGCCACTTTATCAGAAACACCCCCCCTCTACTGACACTCACTGGCCACTTTATCAGAAACACCCCCCCTCTACTGACACTCACTGGCCACTTTATCAGAAACACCCCCCTCTACTGACACACACTGGCCACTTTATCAGAAACACCCCCCTCTACTGACACTCACTGGCCACTTTATCAGAAACACCCCCCTCTACTGACACTCACTGGCCACTTTATCAGAAACACCCCCCCTCTACTGACACTCACTGGCCACTTTATCAGAAACACCCCCCCTCTACTGACACTCACTGGCCACTTTATCAGAAACACCCCCCCTCTACTGACACTCACTGGCCACTTTATCAGAAACACCCCCCCTCTACTGACACTCACTGGCCACTTTATCAGAAACACCCCCCACTACTGACACTCACTGGCCACTTTATCAGAAACACCCCCCCTCTACTGACACTCACTGGCCACTTTATCAGAAACACCCCCCCTCTACTGACACTCACTGGCCACTTTATCAGAAACACCCCCCTCTACTGACACACACTGGCCACTTTATCAGAAACACCCCCCTCTACTGACACTCACTGGCCACTTTATCAGAAACACCCCCCTCTACTGACACTCACTGGCCACTTTATCAGAAACACCCCCCCTCTACTGACACTCACTGGCCACTTTATCAGAAACACCCCCCCTCTACTGACACTCACTGGCCACTTTATCAGAAACACCCCCCCTCTACTGACACTCACTGGCCACTTTATCAGAAACACCCCCCCTCTACTGACACTCACTGGCCACTTTATCAGAAACACCCCCCTCTACTGACACACACTGGCCACTTTATCAGAAACACCCCCCTCTACTGACACTCACTGGCCACTTTATCAGAAACACCCCCCTCTACTGACACTCACTGGCCACTTTATCAGAAACACCCCCCCTCTACTGACACTCACTGGCCACTTTATCAGAAACACCCCCCCTCTACTGACACTCACTGGCCACTTTATCAGAAACACCCCCCCTCTACTGACACTCACTGGCCACTTTATCAGAAACACCCCCCCTCTACTGACACTCACTGGCCACTTTATCAGAAACACCCCCCCTCTACTGACACTCACTGGCCACTTTATCAGAAACACCCCCCCCTCTACTGACACTCACTGGCCACTTTATCAGAAACACCCCCCCTCTACTGACACTCACTGGCCACTTTATCAGAAACACCCCCCCTCTACTGACACTCACTGGCCACTTTATCAGAAACACACACTAATCTGTACCCCGTTGTTATTTAAAGACCTTATTCACATTAATATTCCCATTTTAAAAGCACTCTGACTTTCCCAAGAGTCAACCTTCATCATTTTGAATCATCAGAGGTTTTTAAGGCGGTATTTTTTGGCAGGATTCAATGTTGATGTTCTCTGCGGCAGAGATGCAGCAACCCCCAGATTAGCCGCATCACATCACATAAACAGCATATGGCAAGCAGTGAATCTGGGTTCAAGGCCCAGGAGCTTTAAAGGATGCGAGGCTCTGTTGCTCAAACACCCCACAGAAGAGCTGTGTTTGTCCTGGGGACGCAGAGATTAAAGCGGATGTGAGCGCCGTTCCCGTGGACCCTTCCTTCTTATTAAACCTGATTCGTGTGAGAGTCTTTTCAGTGCAGCTTCTCATCTGATCTAAAATAAACTTAATATTGTGTGTCTGTATGAATATGGGGCGGCACGGTGGCGCAGCAGGTAGTGTCGCAGTCACACAGCTCCAGGGGCCTGGAGGTTGTGGGTTCGATTCCAGCTCCGGGTGACTGTCTGTGAGGAGTTGGTGTGTTCTCCCCGTGTCCGCGTGGGTTTCCTCCGGGTGCTCCGGTTTCCTCCCACAGTCCAAAAACACACGTTGCAGGTGGATTGGCGACTCGAAAGTGTCCGTAGGTGTGAGTGTGTGAGTGAATGTGTGTGTCTGTGTGTGACCTGTGAAGGACTGGCGTCCCCTCCAGGGTGTATTCCCGCCTTGCGCCCGATGATTCCAGGTAGGCTCTGGACCCCCCGCGACCCTAAATTGGATAAGCGGTTACAGATAATGGATGGATGGATGTATGAATATGAAAAAAACTCTATGTACACACTCTAGACACTTCTTTCAGAGACTGATTTCTGAAGGGCATATATTCCCTACATTTTCCACAGTGGAACACAGGCCCAAACTCCACTCTCCCCCTGTCTAAACAGCCCTTTCAGCACCTGTTCCTTTAAATGATAATGAGCCGCTCGCTGTTCACCCCGACCCCGTGCGCACAGCAGTGAGGAGCAGAAGCTCTGGTTTTTATTTTAAATAATGTCCCTAAAGAATTTGTAGTTGCAGTTGGTTTATATCATTTCCCTGGGGCTGTTTTTACTGGCTCCAGGACAGCACTCGTCATAATGCACAGATCTGATTGGCTGAGGAGCCTCACGTGTGATATGCAGAAACACATGTGATTGGTCAGTGAGTTTCCTGGAGCGCTAAACCTGCACCGCAACGAATAGAAGAGTCACACCACTTCAAACACACTCTCTGTTCACAATTAACCAGCTCGGATCGGACCGTGTCTCGGTCCAGACTCGGACCTCGGGCCGCCTGTTCCCAACCCCTGCTTCGAAACCATTATCAATCCGAGATTCCTTAATCTCCAGCCACCGTTACAAACCCTATCAGAGGTCATTAGCAGTGTGGCTCGGCTTGTCGTGTTGAAGGTTAGCAAAACCTCCACCGTCCTCGGCCCGGGCTAATAATATCCGATTCCCGTCGACGCTCAGCGGGGAGACAAATGTCACAAAATGCCACTCTCCGTCCACACGGTGCTCCGGCCAAATGTTACCTTATTTATTTGGTGCCGCTTCGCTTTAGAAGAGTGGACCAAAGCTTATTGCCATGCGCTCCACTCGTGCAGATCAGCCCACTCATATTTGGACGCTGACCTTTTCGCCCAGCGATTATGACACGCTCGTCCCTAAGGAAAGTGAGGATGGGAATAATTGGAATTTGAATTCTAAATGATGTGGACTGTCTGGGTTACGGTGGAGTGGGAGAGAGAGAGAGAGAGAGAGAGAGAGAGAGAGAGAGAGAGAGAGAGAGAGAGTGAGTGAGAGATAGAGAGAGAGAGTTGCAGAAACCAAAGCTGGCCTTAAGAAGAATAAGAAGGTTGCTCTGGACTTGGACGTGGTCAAAACTGTACCCGTATGGCACTGTAATTATATTTGAATGCCTTTTGCCCCCCACCTTAAACTGAGAATAAAGTACAGTGCCCACATTCATAAAACACCGGGGGATTTCTCCTTAAGTATGACCTTAAAGTGAAGATTTGCCTGTAGCCAAAGGAATTACTTAAGTGTGTTGCGTAAAACCCCTCAGACTTTTCACAGAAGTGAAGAACACTGAGGGATTTACTGCAGTGACTGAAGTTTTGTTGCAGTTAAGGTTCACTGTTTCCATGACAATGACAATAACATCGCAAACACACGCAAAGCTTTTATTTATTTTATTTATTTTCTGCTTTTATAACCTCTTGCTCAACCAAGGACGGAATCTTAACTACTTTACCCCGGCACACGGAAGACTCATGGACATGGAGAACTTCTCCCACCACTGACTGGAAACTCCCAGTGGTTTAAGGGAAATATTAACGTAAATTATATTTCATGAAACCGGCACTGAGCATTTTTCTACTTTAAACTGTGGTCAGCAACCTGCTGCCTCCAACGTTAACGTTAAGTTCCAGCACATTTTTCCTTGTGCACTAGGAGCTATTTAAAATGTAACTTCAGTTTCCTCTCTGTAGCAAACATATTCCCACAGAAACCATCACATTAAGGTTCATACGGTTCTGACAGCGATCACGGGTTAGTGTCCAGCAGGTACACAGCCATCTCTAGGTAACGTCCTTGGGTCCACACATGGCAACCGTCTGCACCTTCCCCAGATGTGGGGTGCAGCATAATAACAGAAATATCACAGTCTAGCAGCCGCAAACAGAGCAGCTCTGAGCCCTAAAACGAGGCGTAGTCCTGTCACGGTGGAGATAATACGAGCAGCCGCTTGTGGAAATGAGCTCTGGTGGAGAATCGATCCGTCCTGAGAAACAGGAGCGGCGTGTACCAAAAAAGATGGAGTAGAAAACAACCACTGCATTCGATTTTGTGTCGAGTAAGAGTTATTCAACCTGAAGAAGGCTTTCGACTGGATGCTGGAACTTTGATGTGTGGATTTGATGGCATTCTAGCACATAAACCACACCGATCCACCTTAAAAGATACAGTCGCTTCTTATTCACACGCACCGCTCCACCTTAAAAGATACAGTCGCTTCTTATTCACACGCACCGATCCACCTTAAAAGATACAGTCGCTTCTTATTCACACGCAACGCTCCACATTAAAAGATACAGTCGCTTCTTATTCACACGCACCGCTCCATCTTAAAAGATACAGTCGCTTCTTACTCACACGCACCGCTCCACCTTAAAAGATACAGTCGCTTCTTACTCACACGCACCGCTCCACCTTAAAAGATAAAGTCGCTTCTTACTCACACACACCGCTCCACCTTAAAAGATACAGTCGCTTCTTACTCACATGCACCGCTCCACCTTAAAAGATACATTCGCATCTTACTCACACGCACCGCTCCACCTTAAAAGATACAGTCGCTTCTTACTCACACACACCGCTCCACCTTAAAAGATACAGTCGCTTCTTACTCACATGCACCACTCCACCTTAAAAGATACAGTCGCTTCTTACTCACACACACCGCTCCACCTTAAAAGATACAGTCACTTCTTACTCACACACACCGCTCCACCTTAAAAGATACAGTCACTTCTTACTCACACGCAATGCTTCACCTTAAAAGATACAGTCGCTTTTTACTCACCCACACCACTCCATCTTAAAAGATACAGTCGCTTCTTACTCACACACACCGCTCCACCTTAAAAGATACAGTTACTTCTTTCTCACACACACCGCTCCACCTTAAAAGATACAGTCGCTTCTTACTCACACGCAATGCTTCACCTTAAAATATACAGTCGCTTCTTACTCACACACACCGCTCCACATTAAAAGATACAGTCACTTCTTACTCACACGCAATGCCTCACCTTAAAAGATACAGTCGCTTTTTACTCACACACACCACTCCACCTTAAAAGATACAGTCGCTTCTTACTCACACACACCACTCCACATTAAAAGATACAGTTTCTTCTTACTCACACGCAATGCTTCACCTTAAAAGATACAGTCGCTTCTTACTCACACACACCGCTCCACCTTAAAAGATACAGTCGCTTCTTACTCACACACACCGCTCCACCTTAAAAGATACAGTCACTTCTTACTCACACACACCGCTCCACCTTAAAAGATACAGTCGCTTCTTACTCACACACACCGCTCCACATTAAAAGATACAGTCACTTCTTACTCACACGCACCACTCCACATTAACAGATACAGTCGCTTCTTACTCACACACACCGCTCCACCTTAAAATATACAGTCGCTTCTTACTCACACACACCACTCCACCTTAAAAAATACAATCACTTCTTACGCACACACACCGCTCCACATTAAAAGATACAGTCGCTTCTTACTCGCACACACCGCTCCACCTTAAAAGATACAGTCACTTCTTACTCACACACACCACTCCACATTAAAAGATACAGTCGCTTCTTACACACACTGCTCCACATTAAAAGATGCAGAGCTCATGAACATGAACAAACCAGAGAGAACAGCAGTTCCCCACAATTGTAGACGTTGTCTTTAAAAGGATAGTCCAAAACATTTGTAAAATTGGTTTAATTGTGAAGTTAGCAAAAGGCTAACTGTTAGCTACATTATTCCATAGCAGAGTTAGCCTCACAGTGCTGTTAAGAGGATTTTGACTTAATTTGTTTACAATGTATTTCTTGCTGAAAAATGGCTTGAATCTGAAGTGGAAAAAGATAGCATATTACAAACTTCTGTTAGCAGTTAGCGCTGTTTCATGATAGCATGTGCTATAAAAGTCTGAGAGATTTGTAGTTTTCCGTTTTCATCTCTTAAACCCCGCTCTGATATTAGAGATCAATCGGTCAAGCCAATCAGAGAAAACAAAAACCTAATTTCCAGTTAATCTCATTAAGTATCCAATTAGCATCTGCTACCACCAGCTGTGAGATGGAGACAGAACAAATGATAACGAGAAGCTCTGTCATTCCTTTTCTGGCTCTTTGATCTGTCCTGAAGTAGAAAACTGAAGGTAAACAAAGGTAAACGGAATGTTACAAGGTCAGACGTAAGATACGACTCAGGAAAACAATGTGAGGGTCTAGTACAAAATTACACCATCATCATCAAACATCAAATATACACTGGCGCCCTCTAAAGACGACACCAACACACATCAAATAAACAAACACTGCTCACTGCCGCCCTCTAAAGACGACACCAACACACATAAAAATAAACAAACACAGCTCACCACCGCCCTCTAAAGACCACACCAACACACATCAAATAAACAAACACAGCTCACCACTGCCCTCTAAAGACGACACCAACACACATCAAATAAACAAACACAGCTCACCACCGCCCTCTAAAGACGACACCAACACACATCAAATAAACAAACACCGCTCACCACCGCCCTCTAAAGACGACACCAACACACATCAAATAAACAAACACCGCTCACCACCGCCCTCTAAAGACGACACCAACACACATAAAAATAAACAAACACAGCTCACCACCGCCCTCTAAAGACCACACCAACACACATCAAATAAACAAACACCGCTCACCACCGCCCTCTAAAGACGACACCAACACACATCAAATAAACAAACACAGCTCACCACCGCCCTCTAAAGACGACACCAACACACATCAAATAAATAAACACCGCTCACCGCCGCCCTCTAAAGACCACACCAACAAACATCAAATAAACAAACACAGCTCACCGCCGCCCTCTAAAGACGACACCAACACACATCAAATAAACAAACACCGCTCACGGCCGCCCTCTAAAGACCACACCAACACACATCAAATAAACAAACACAGCTCACCACCGCCCTCTAAAGACGACACCAACACACATCAAATAAACAAACACCGCTCACCACCGCCCTCTAAAGACCACACCAACACACATCAAATAAACAAACACCGCTCACCACCGCCCTCTTAAGACCACACCAACACACATCAAATAAACAAACACCGCTCACCGCCGCCCTCTAAAGACGACACCAACACACATCAAATAAACAAACACCGCTCACTACCGCCCTCTAAAGACAACACCAACACACATCAAATAAACAAACACCGCTCACCACCGCCCTCTAAAGACCACACCAACACACATCAAATAAACAAACACAGCTCACCACCGCCCTCTAAAGACCACACCAACACACATCAAATAAACAAACACAGCTCACCGCCGCCCTCTAAAGACGACACCAACACACATCAAATAAACAAACACAGCTCACCGCCGCCCTCTAAAGACCACACCAACACACATCAAATAAACAAACACAGCTCACCGCCGCCCTCTAAAGACGACACCAAAACACATCAAATAAACAAACACAGCTCACCGCCGCCCTCTAAAGACGACACCAACACACATCAAATAAACAAACACCGCTCACCGCCGCCCTCTAAAGACCACACCAACACACATCAAATAAACAAACACAGCTCACCACCGCCCTCTAAAGACGACACCAACACACATCAAATAAACAAACACAGCTCACCGCCGCCCTCTAAAGACGACACCAACACACATCAAATAAACAAACACCGCTCACCGCCGCCCTCTAAAGACCACACCAACAAACATCAAATAAACAAACACAGCTCACCGCCGCCCTCTAAAGACGACACCAACACACATCAAATAAACAAACACCGCTCACCGCCGCCCTCTAAAGACCACACCAACACACATCAAATAAACAAACACAGCTCACCACCGCCCTCTAAAGACGACACCAACACACATCAAATAAACAAACACAGCTCACCGCCGCCCTCTAAAGATGACATTGTATCTATAGCTAATACTTATCCCCTACTTCCTCAGTATTTTATATACCAGTGTATTACTGTGTTCTGTTCATATTTTTATGTTTTATTCATGTGTTTATTATTTCTGTACGAGGATTAAAATCACATGTTTTTGAGTCGCACTCAAGACTCTGGATGATTTCTCTTCTGCTCGGCCTCTGTAATGTTTCATTTGCTCCAGGCTTCAACAGCTTCTCCAGAGCCTTCACAATAAATCATGGAGAGAGTGGTGTTTTCATTTTTTCACTTGTCTTTCGCTCTCTCTCTTTCCCTCTCTCTAAAGGAGGCCTGGGAGATGGTCTCTCAGGTCGACTCTAAGCTTTTTGAGCCTCAGTTAACAGTAAGATTCTGATTGAACATAATTCATTACAATTCAGCTCTCAATATTTCACCAGAAAACCGAGAAACACAGTCGCTGCCATCGTTTCGCTTCTGCACAGAGTGTGGAGTGTAGATTTATACAGAACAGCATCAGGCAGACAGACAGCTGTCTACTTCACCAGCAGAACCCTCTAGAAGCAATACAGGGGCCGGTAGGAGAGGGGTGTTTCTGATAAACTGTCCAGTGAGTGGAAGTAGGGCAGTATTTCATCACTAAAGTGTTTGCGCCCACCAGAGTGAATAGAAACGTCCTTCACTTCCCGTTGCCTGGACGTAGAGACGATGTATGTGAAGAAAAGACTTGGACACGTTTGCGGCTAATGTACACCACCCGCTCTGAAAGGTCACGTCTCCTCCTCCGAGGCTGGATCCTGCTCTCGCTGACGTCTCCGAGTTTTTCTGGGCTTTTGTGCGCCTCTTCCACCTCGTGTACTTTTCCTTTTCATCCTGTAAATCAATGTCAGTCAGAGAGGAAACGCTAACCCGGCTAACCTCGCCTTTCGGACTTTTTGAAGGCGTGACCTTTAAATCAACGTCCAGAGAACACGAGAGGATCGGCTGCCCGGGAAATCAATGGACTCCTGGATAAAAACACTATTGAAATGTATCTGTCAATCGAGGAGCTGCGGTCCTTTCAGTCTGTCGTCTTCCAGTGAGAGTGAGAAGACAGACACCGTTCTCTTTGATGTTCAGTTCCTTTATAGAAATTAAAGCATTACGGTTCTGTAAGAGGTCCGTGCAAGGTTCACTGCTGCTGACTGCAACCCGATAGAGACCAGGAACCTCAGTGCTGTTCAAATATAGATATTACCATCTCTGACAACACAGTATTTAGATTAGTTTACCCCCTCCATCAGAAACACCCCCCTCTACTGACACTCACTGGACACTTTATCAGAAACACCCCCCTCTACTGACACTCACTGGCCACTTTATCAGAAACACCCCCCCTCTACTGACACTCACTGGCCACTTTATCAGAAACACCCCCCTTCTACTGACATTCACTGGACACTTTATCAGAAACACCCCCCCTCTACTGACACTCACTGGCCACTTTATCAGAAACTGTCCCCGACCGCAGTGGGACGCTCCATAGGCCGCTGCCTCTGTCCGGTCGAATCATGCGGGTGACGCCGTTGTGCAGCGGGGGACGAGGACGAGGCTGTTGTGTAAGGGGTGGGTGTGGGGGGGGGGGGGTGGGGGCACGGAGCTGGTGGTCATCTACAGTGACAGAAAGACCTTCAAACAATAACACACTGATACAGTTACACACAACAATAAAACACTACCACTGAACGAGTGACTAGGTGAGTTTGTGAAACTATAGTCCCCAGGTGTGTGTGTGTGTGTGTGTGTGTGTATGTTATTATTAAAGGTGTGAGAATATGAAACCCAGTAGAGTTCAGCCGCCTCTGTCACTCCAGCAGAGGAGAGAAGAATTGTTCTATTAACGAGAAAATAAAACCAAACAGACTTACATTCCCCAAGACAGAGCAAGGAGAGAGAGAGAGAGAGAGAGAGAGAGAGAGAGAGAGAGAGAGAGAGATTCCTTATCTTTCTGTGTGAGGTCCCTAGGGGTCACTCTTTCATTAAACTAACAATCTCTTTTCTGCGGCTTGTTTCAGATAAATCCCTCCCCTCACACACAGCGGGAAGAGAAAGAAAAGAGCCTGGGGTCTGTGTCCACGCCACACTGGCACCAGCTCTGATCTGGACACCCTTCCCTTTGAACGGGACATAAACTGGACCCCCACACATGTCCACCATCACATGAAGATACTGTTGATTTGTGAGAGTTAAAGCCAAACTGTGTTGAAGGACCCTGACATTCCGGCCCTAGGACGTTCTGCCGAAGGAGCCTGACCTTCCGGCCCTCGGACATTCTGCTGAAGGAGCCTGACATTCCGGCCCTCGGACGGTTCTGCTGAAGGAGCCTGACCTTCCGGCCCTCGGACGGCTCTGCTGAAGGAGCCTGACCTTCCGGCCCTCGGACGGTTCTGCTGAAGGAGCCTGACCTTCCGGCCCTCGGACAGCTCTGCTGAAGGAACCTGACCTTCCGGCCCTCGGACGGTTCTGCTGAAGGAGCCTGACCCTCCGGCCCTCGGACCTTCTGCTGCACGAGCCTGAGCTTCCGGCCCTCGGACGGTTCTGCTGAAGGATCCTGACCTTCCGGTCCTCAGACGGTTCTGCTGAAAGACCCTGACCTTCCGGCCCTCGGACGGTTCTGCTGAAGTAGCCTGACCTTCCGGCCCTCGGACGGTTCTGCTGCACGAGCCTGAGCTTCCGGCCCTCGGACGGCTCTGCTGAAGGAGCCTGACCTTCCAGACCTCGGACGGCTCTGCTGAAGGAACCTGACCTTCTGGCCCTCGGACGGTTCTGCTGAAGGAGCCTGACCTTCCGGCCCTCGGACGGTTCTGCTGCACGAGCCTGAGCTTCTGGCCCTCGGACGGCTCTGCTGAAGGACCCTGACCTTCCGGCCCTCAGATGGTTCTGCTAAAAGACCCTGACCTTCCGGCGCTCGGACGGCTCTGTAGGAGAAACCTGACCTCTGTCTCTGCCAAATGAAACAATGATGCAAGAAGAAGGCTGCATATTATGTTTATGCCTATCACCCCCCAACCCAGCTCATCTCAGAGGATCTGAAAGACCTTTTCTTGAAGGTAATAGGGAGGTGTTTCTGATATTTTGACCAACAACGTTTCCCTCATAGGTGGACCTTTAACACGGGAACTTGTTTTCATACAGTATTAGCGCTGTGTTTAGCTCGCTAACTGTGTAATTACTTTATAGTGGAACAGTAAAACCCCTCCCGCCCTCGTAAAAACAGAACTGCCGCTATCGCTTATTCATAGCCTCCCGCTGACCTTTCCTCTTTGTCGCACTGCTTCTCTGAAACCCACCCCAGACCTCCGTCATAATCACAGTCTCAGCTCCAGGGGCCAGATGAGGCCGTGCTGCGTGTAATGGATAATCAGGTGTGTACTTATAGCTATAATGGCATGCGCTAACACATTAAGCAGTGCCTACATGGGTGCACGAGTTCAAAGCTAGCATCGAGGTTGCAATTACGAAGAAGGATCAGGCCGCATGCAGACATCGCCGCCGTCCAATTACACCACAATTATTCAGAGAGACCAAGACAGGTGGACAGATTGTTTACTAAACACACCCAGGGTTTCCTTCAGGTCCTGGAAGCCCCAGGAGCGTGCATGATTAGACACGTGCTGACACACCTCATTCAGCTCATAAAAGAGGATCGCTGATTAGCATGAGGAGCTCCACTGTCCTCCACCAGCTAGAGCCACTGTTTCTGGCCAGTGAGTGTCAGTAGAGGGGGGTGTTTCTGATAAAGTGGCCAGTGAGTGTCAGTAGAGGGGGGGTTGTTTCTGATAAAGTGGCCAGTGAGTGTCAGTAGAGGGGGGGTGTTTCTGATAAAGTGGCCAGTGAGTGTCAGTAGAGGGGGGGTGTTTCTGATAAAGTGGCCAGTGAGTGTCAGTAGAGGGGGGGTGTTTCTGATAAAGTGGCCAGTGAGTGTCAGTAGAGGGGGGGTGTTTCTGATAAAGTGGCCAGTGAGTGTCAGTAGAGGGGGGGTGTTTCTGATAAAGTGGCCAGTGAGTGTCAGTAGAGGGGGGGTGTTTCTGATAAAGTGGCCAATGAAGGCTGTTTACACTGGGGGTAAAGTCAGTGTGAGATGGTGGAGCCCTAGATGTTTACTGATATGTTAGACTCTCTCTCTCTCTTTCTCTCTATCTCTCTTCATTCACCAACTCAGCACTAATTACAGCAGACAGACCCTCACTGTCAAAGAGTCAGAGCCTCAGGACAAGACTGAGAGACACACACACACACACACACACACACAGAGAGAGAGAGAGAGAGAGAGAGAGAGAGAGAGAGAGAGAGAGAGAGAGAGAGAAGGTTGTTGATGAGGACCGTGTTGTTAAAGATGGAGGAAATGAACGCCTCTGATATCTCCACCGCTGTCACTTCACTGTAAAGCGGCTCCAGTGACTAATGTTATAGATTCCTTAATCCACACACACACACACACACACACACACCCCTCATCCTGCTCTAATAATGCCATGTCACATCTCCAAGAATCTTTCACTCTACATTCACTCTGAGCTAATACTGAGTGTGTGTGTGTGTTCATGTTTAGGAGCACAGTCATACTCCACATACACCCACTCTCTCTCTTTCTCTCTGTCGTGTTAGTTACAGCACGATTTCTGTTGAATATTTGACATAATCTGAGTAAATGTTCTGTGAAGTTTAATTTAAATAAAAGCAATATTTATATTACTAATTATATTCGTAAATTAGAGAGAAAACTCATATATAAATTATGGAAAACGTAAAAAAAATTAGAAATAAACATGTGGTTTACAAGTTTTCACAAAGAGGCTGTTAATATGGTTTCCAAGGAGGTTGCTATGGTGCTTTAACATCATTGCTCTGGTGTCCCAGGTGGTTGCTAAGGTAGTGGTAGGTGTCTGGGGAAATTGTGGAGACAGTGCTAAGCTGTTACCATTGTGTTACTAAGTTCTTGCTGATTGTTGATTCTTACTGGAATTTGTAATTCCACCTTAAATGAATGACCTGACCGTGTTAAAAATCTCTTCTACATTAACTCCTACATTCCACCTTAAATGAAGGATTGTATGTAGATGAAGCTCTTTTTTTCTGGAAGAGTCCACGTTGAATAGGAGTCTACAAGTCTGAAGCTATCTCTGAAATGTTCAATTCCACCTTAAACTGGTGTCTCTTGTATCATCTTTACAAAGAGATCATTGCCTCCTGTTTATAAGTTTCCATTTCTCCTTAAGGGATAAAAACTAATCAGAGAGGTTCAGTGGGTTTTCCATTCCACCTTAAATCAACAACATTAGGAGGCAGAATTTAGCTTCCTGTTGAAGGGTTTGTTATCCATCTTAAAAGGACATGGTTTTAAAGCCAAAATTATGTTGTTGCTGGGTGCTTGCCAAGCTATTACTAATTTGTTATGAAAGTGTTGCTAGGTTGTTGCTATGGTATCCATGATTGTTGATATGTTGCTTCTTATTGTCATTTTTCATTCCACCTTAAATTGGTGATTTTAGGGAGGCCAAGAGGTCTTGTTTTTGTGAATTATTCCATTCCACCTTAAATAATGGAATACAAGGCAAACGCATATGCTGGAGTTTTCTATTCCACCTTAAACTGATGAGGCGAGATGAGGGTGGGTACATGAGCTTTGCCTGACGTAAACAAGGACTACTGACGTGCAGACTGACCAATTAAATGTTTACCGAGAAGGTTATCGACCAATCACGGTAGCTCTACACTCAGACCGTCCAATCAGAAGATTTTAGGCTCCTTCACCACGCTCCCTTCTCACTCAAGAGAACCAATCGGAGTAGGGGAGGGCGGGACTAGTTTGTGAACGAAACTTCTCGAAGTTCTATGTAAGCTCTAGAAAAACAACATCCCGGACGTCTGTGAAATTCCGCCCGGACATTTTTTTAAGTCTAAAAAGGAGGACATGTCCGGGTAAAAGAGGACGCCTGGTCACACTAACAAAGGTCTTAATTGGTTCTTTCGATTCCACCTTAAAAATACGACGTTGAGACTGAAGGTAGGTGCTTGTTGGAATGTTTGGCTCCACCTTAAAAGGCTGAAGCCCTCTCCTAATTCGAATATTCACTTTACAAGGTTGAAGTTAGCTTCATGCTGGACGTTTTCATTCCACCTTAACAGGTGACCCTTGAACCCGCACTAGTGAAAGATTGAACCTGTTTACATTTTCTCTTTGATCTTAAATAGGCTACGTCAAGGTGTGAGCTTCCCGTGGTAATGTTCGGTTCCACCTTAAACAGTCCTTAAAAGCCTGTGTTATGTGTTGGTGAGCGCTGCAGTGCTAATGGCGGGATCCTGTTAATGAGAGGTTCCTGTTAAGGTGGAATTGTTTTATTTATTTATTTATTTATTTGTGTATTTACATATTTATATTTGAGTTAATCTCTCGGCGCTGATCCTTTCCTCTGCAAATCAGCGGCTTTAAAATTTAAAGCCTTTTGTTAGACATCAAAGAAATGAACAAATCAACAAACAAATAAACAAACATAAGGCACTTATTTTGGAGGTTTTTGTCTCTCTCCATTTCTCTCTCTTTTCTCCAACCTTTAATGGTTTCAGAAACAGACTGGTTACTTTTAGTCTCTCTCTCTCTTTCTCTCACACTTGCTCTCAATCTGTCTCTCACTCTCCCTCTTTCTCTCTAACTTCCTTTCATTTTCTCTCACCTTCTCTCTCACACTGTCGTTTCTGTTTCTCTCTCACTCTCATACATTCTCTCTTTCTGAATTAATAATTAATAATGGCAGTATGGGGGCTTGGTGGTGAGTGAGCTCATCTCTCAGATCTTTTGTGGAGTTTCCGTGTTCTCCCTGTGTCTGTGTGGGTTTCCTCCGGGTGACTGTCTGTGAGGAGTGTGGTGTATTCTCCCTGTGTCTGCGTGGGTTTCCTCCGGGTGACTGTCTGTGAGGAGTGTGGGGTGTTCTCCCTGTGTCTGCGTGGGTTTCCTCTGGGTGACTGTCTGTGAGGAGTGTGGTGTGTTCTCTCTGTGTCTGCGTGGGTTTCCTCCGGGTGACTGTCTGTGAGGAGTGTGGTGTGTTCTCTCTGTGTCTGCGTGGGTTTCCTCCGGGTGACTGTCTGTGAGGAGTGTGGTGTGTTCTCACTGTGTCTGCGTGGGTTTCCTCCGGGTGACTGTCTGTGAGGAGTGTGTTGTGTTCTCCCTGTGTCTGCGTGGGTTTCCTCCGGGTGACTGTCTGTGAGGAGTGCGGTGTGTTTTCCCTGTGTCTGTGTGGGTTTCCTCCGCGGTCTCCGCTTTCCTCCCACAGTCCAAACACATGGAGGTTGGGTGAACTGGCTTCTCTGAATGTGTGTGTGCCCAGATATGAATTGGCGCTCTGTCCTGGGTGAAACCATAGTGCCCGATGCAGTCCTCCAGGTGGACGGTCGTTCCTGATTTAAGAGTACGGTGTGTGTGTTTGGCTGCCGCTTCTCGCCTGTGTGTGTGTGTGTGTGTGGATTGAATTTTGAGTTCATTGTAAAGCATCCTTGTGTTTCTAGAAAGGTGCTATATACATGTAACGTTAAATAAAATAATTAGTTCAGAAGAATGTATACTGATTAAATGGGACATTTACTTTTATTCTGGTAATTAATTACAAATACTTTAACTTGAGCATGGAGCACTCAGGGTCCTCCACACACTCTGCTACAGCAACAAAGCTAACAGTAGCATTTATTATAAAATATATAAATAAATCAGAAGACCTGATTGCTCTGAGCTCCTCCAGGTCAAGCTCTGCTCAAATACATATTTCATTAGCTTAGCAACGCAATGCTAGGCCTGTCAAACGTGAGCTAGCAAACTTTCCATTCACTGACATTGGTTGTCAGCCGAGCGACGCTAACAGGGCTAGTCAGCATTAGCATTCAGCAACTTTTATGCCCTATGGGTGTGAAGGGGAAAAAAAAAAAACATGACACACAAGATCAGGCATGACCTACCACGACTGAGGGAAGTGGAGATGAGGTCAAATTTCAGCAAATAGGCCTTCAGGAACTTTCTCAAAAAACATGCCGCTTTTTCGCTTTTATCAAGAGTCTACTCCGGGTTTAAAGAGTTATTCCACATTTAAAAGAGTCTGTTCTAGGATTTTAGAGTTATTCCAACTTAAACAAGAGTCTACTTTGGGTTTATGGACTTTTTCCACCTTAAACTAGAGCCTGTTCTAGGTTTAAAGAGTTATTCCACCTTAAACAATGGTATACTTCATGTTTTAAGAGATATACCACATTAATCAATGGTCTATTTGGGGTTTTATGGAATTATTGTGCCTTAAACTAGAGTCTGTTCTAGAATTTGAGTTATTCCACCTTAAACAAGAGTCTACTTCATGTTTTAAGAGATATTCCACATTAAAAAATGGTCTACTTGGGGTTTACGGAATTATTCCACCTTAAACTAGAGTCTGTTCTAGGTTTACAGAGGTATTCCGCCTTAAACAAGGGCCTACTTCATGAATGGAAGTCAGTTTGGGCCGCTCTTGTGCTTTCTAAATGTTCCCTGAGTGTAAACACCAGCTGGCGTCTTCAGATCCTTCAGTGAGATCAGGAACCGATGACGGAGGCTTAGCTCTGGATCCCAAATCATCCCAAAGTTATTGGATGTGTTCCATCATTCTGGAGAACGCAGTCACACCGTTCCACTCCGAAGTTCCCGTAAGTCTCGGGGCATCCGTCAGCGCTGAGAGCTGTGATACGGCACTGTGTTTCAGCGCTGTCGAGTGTGTTTGTGTTCGGGGTTTATCTGACGGACTCGTGTTCAGCCGTTTATCAAATATGACACTGGAGTATGAAATAAATAAAAACATAAAAACAAGTGAGGACTGCTGAAGAACCTGCCTCATGGATTCTTCTCATCCTCAGATCTCTATCGTCGACATGGTTATGGCATCACGACCCGCATGGAGACGAATTATTAGCAACAGCGGTGTCGCTTAATTAAGCCACTCGGAGTCAGGGAAGGAGCAGGAGGAAAGGCAACGGAATAAAACAAGTGGGTTATTAAAATAATAATAATAATCATCATAATGTATGTATATGGCCACGGCCTCATTTCCAGTTTGCCTTAAGGGAAACGTTAGAAAAACTGCTAATGCAGCTAGTGACATCAGGCTAATTAGAGGCTATTAGCCTCCGTTCGTTATTAGCAGTGTTAGCACATTCGCTCAAAGCCTTGCCTTCCATTCAATTTGAGATTCTGAGATCTGGGGGCGGGGCCAGTCCTCGCTTCTGAGAAACACCTGCTGATTTTCTTCTTTTGTGTCTATTTCCTTTTTCTTCACAGCCCCACATCTTTTCAGACCCATAGTGCAGAGCATTTTTCTCTCACAGTGGAAGAAGTAGGGACACGGCTTTAGGTTCTAGTTCAGGTTCTTGTCCACGTTCTTTGTGTCTTTTACCTGGACGTTGTGGTCCCTCAGAGCTGGACATTATGTAAAAGCCCTCTATCGTGGGGTCATCATCGCCCGCGGCAACAGCACAGACCTCTGCGTCTCTTTTACTGACCTTTTTAAGCCTTTTAGCCCTGATCCACCTTAACTGGATTCGACCGCCTTAACGCAGAGAGCTGAGCAATATATATGTAATGAGATGGGGAGCGAGAGTGATAGAGATGGATAGAGAGAGGAAGGGAGGGAGGGAGGGAGAGAGAAATTGAGAGAGACAGAGGGAGGGGTAGGGACGGAGTTGAAATGTCAGAGAGAATAATCCTGACCTTTTGTAGCGGTTGTGGTTTATGAGCGCTAGCACTGTGTGCACTAACAGGACGCTAACAGATTAATGTACAACTAAACTGTGGACTGTTAGCCTTTAGCTTAGAGACACTCCACCAGCGGGAAACACATCTGTCTTCCAGCAGCTTTCCCCTCAGAGATCTGACTCTAGATAATTACAACTTCTAAAGTCAGAGAGAGAGAGAGAGAGAGAGAGAGAGAGAGAGAGAGGTGTGTGATAATGAATAAGAAAAAAGAAAAAGAAACACAAGAATAGAACCTCAAAAGGCAAGATAAAGGGAAGAAGAGAAAAAGAGAAGGAGAGATAGGGACATAAGTATTGGGACACACCTCCGGCTCATTGAATTCAGGTGTTTCACTCAGTCCAAGATATTCCACGATCATTGTAAAGTTGAAGCACTTAGGAACTACAGCAACTCGGCTACAAAGTTCCAGACCATATGAAGTTGGAGAGTGTTGAGGCACGATACTCTAAATTGGATGACAACGGAACAAATATCTTCCCTCCTAGATATTCCGCAAACAACTGTGAATGGTGTTGCTAGGAACCACAGCAACTCGTCTGCAAATTTGCAGACCACATAAAGTTACAGAGTGGTGTTGCCAAATGCTGAAGCATCATCAACCACCTTAACTTAATGCTTCACCGAACCAAGGCGTTTTTTTGAACAACTGTGTGTTTCTAAGGTTGTGGGGACGGCCTGTTTCAACTCCAAGGACTGTGCCCCTGTGCACAAAGCAAGGTCCATAAAGACATGGCTGGGGGAGATTTGTGTGGAAGGACTCAACTGGCCCCACACAGAGACCTACCACCTCAAAACAATCAAACACCGTTGGGTCGAGCTAGAACATCAGGCCCTCTTGTCTGACCTCTCGTCCAACCTCCGAACATTTAGACAAATTCTCTTCCAAATGAATGGGTGAATATTCACACAGACACACTCCAGACTCGTAGAGAAAATCCATTCCTGAAGAGTGGATGCTCCTGTAGGTGGAATGTGGAGGTGTCCCAATATGCAGAGAGAGAGAGAGAGAGAGAAATAAATAAAATGACAGGTAGAGAAAGAGAGTGAGAAGGGGGAGAGAGGGATGAACTTTGTTTTCTTTCGGATCTGCTCGGCTGATTGTTGGGATGGCGTTCCTCCGTCCACAGCGTTGGCATTAAGACGTGTAATTGTCACAATTTCCTCTCGGTTGCTATGCAACATGCAGAGCTCCCTGGATACGGTCTCTCTCTCTCTCTCTCTCAGACACACACACACACATGCTGGGTTCAGGAATAGAACCGGGTTCTCTGGCCTGGCGATGTTTTAATAACTGTAATATCAAATGTCAGAGGTTTATGTAAATGCTAAACATTCACTTTCTGCCTCGGTCAGAGCCCGGGATCAAAGACCCTCAGAAATACGACCCTCCGTCAGAGCTACAGCATTCATCCATTCATTTGTTCATTCATTCTTTCATCTGTCTCCTATAACGGTGTCCCCAGCTCAGGGGCGGAGGCCTAAACACACGTGTGGAGACGCTCTGGTGTCAGTGTGGTGCTGTGGGGTGTGAGTGTAAGCAGCTGTGTGTAAACAAACCTAGACCCGTCTGTGTCGATCCGGCAGAGGCTCCTCTCCGACCGCGTTTGTTCACGTCACAGAGAGAAGGCGCTGTTTCACTCCGACACTTTTCTATTTCATCACTTCGGAATAAATATATTACACACCGACAGCATTCGACTTCATCTGAAGACTGTTAATGAGAGTCCCACCCCTCCCCTCAAACCCCCATCTCCCACCCACCATTCCACCTTCACCACCCCCCTCTACTGACACTCACTGGACACTTTATCAGAAATACCCCCCCTCTACTGACACACACTGGCCACTTTATCAGAAACACCCCCCTCTGCTGACACTCACTGGCCACTTTATCAGAAACACCCCCCCTCTACTGACACACACTGGCCACTTTATCAGAAACACCCCCCTCTACTGACACTCACTGGCCACTTTATCAGAAACACCCCCCCCCCTCTACTGACACTCACTGGCCACTTTATCAGAAACACCCCCCCTCTACTGACACTCACTGGCCACTTTATCAGAAACACCCCCCCTCTACTGACACTCACTGGCCACTTTATCAGAAACAACCCCCTCTACTGACACTCACTGGCCACTTTATCAGAAACACCCCCCCTCTACTGACACTCACTGGCCACTTTATCAGAAACACCCCCCCTCTACTGACACTCACTGGCAACTTTGTCAGAAACACCCCCCTCTACTGACACTCACTGGCAACTTTGTCAGAAACACCCCCCTCTACTGACACTCACTGGCCACTTTGTCAGAAACACCCCCCTCTACTGACACTCACTGGCCACTTTATCAGAAACACCCCCCTCTACTGACACTCACTGGCCACTTTATCAGAAACACCCCCCTCTACTGACACTCACTGGCCACTTTATCTGACTTTATCAAATGCTACACTGTGTACAGATTGCGGTCTTCAGTGTTTACCCCACTGTGGGGGGAGTTTGTTGTTTCTTGTGTCTGTGTGTTTGTGGTGCAGTTATTTTCTGATCCGCTGTGTTCTGTGTCTCATTTTTCCTCGCCTAATTGTCTCAGTCACCCGACGCTGTGTTTGTTTTTGTAGCGGCGCCCCCTGGGGTCCTGCCCCCGCACTGCAGCTCTCCCACACATCCTCTCAATTACTCACACCGATCAACACATTGTGGAGCATGAAATCAACTGGGACACTTTGGAGCAGCTACACATGAGGTTAACGTGCCCAATGCCAAGTGTCAGCCTGCGGGGTGTAAAGCTCTCCCCTCCCCCAGCTCCACCCCACCCACCTCTCTCGCTGAAACAGAGCCACGGTGAATATGTGGAAGACTTTTATCAGACATTGATAAGGCATTTGTTGCAGTGGTGTTTCCTAGCAACTGCCACCAGACCCATTGGCCATTACTGAGAGTGATGTCAGATGACAGAAAATATCTGGCACAACTGCGCTTAATGCAAGCACCTTCAAAAAAGTTTCACAACATAATCAGAACTTAGATCTTCGCATTATGAATGTATTTATACAGCCGTATGAATATAGAAACAGTAAACAGTAATTAACATTATATCTATTTTCTTAGCCCACCAACCCACACACTGTGAAACAAGGCCAAGACCGTCCAGTCAGGTTTCTGTAGGCTTTAAGTTCAGAAAACACGGTAAAACGAGCCGTTCTGATTCTGCTCTGCTTCTGACGCCAAGGGCACAGACTTTACAATGGCCCCGCCCCCTCGTCTGGGTCTGTCCAATCACAGCACTGGAGTGGAGAATGGAGAAGAAAGAGAACAGAGTGAAAACGTCTAAAAACCAGAGCTTCTGCTCCTCGCTCCTCACTGCTGTGTGCTCGGGGTTGGGGTGAACAGCGAGCGGCTCATTATCATTTAAAGGAACTACAGGAAGATCACTGCTGTGGGGCTCGGACCAAAGCAGGCGTCACGTGGTGTATTTCCGTCTGTCACAGCTCCTCTCACACGTCTCCCCTCTCCGAGTCGGCACGACAGCTCCTTTTTTATCCCGCCGCTGAGCCGAGACGTTACCTGGAGTCCAGACACTTATTTCAGTCCACTTTCTTTTCCCCGAGGCCCAATTCCGCCCTGACGAGTCGAGGCAGAGCCTTCACTCCTCTTCCTCCTCCTCCTCCTCCTTTTCTTCTGTCGCTTTTCTGAGAGTTTGAAGCTATGAGTCACACTCGCATCTCTCTCTCTCGCGCTCGCTCTTGCGTCTCCAGGGCCCAGCAGAGCGCCGAGCCTCCAAACCCAGACTCTTCCTCTAGTTACAGGAGAGAGATCCCCTCCTCCTCCAGAAGCGCCGCTTGGTTACCAACAGAGGAATGGAAAACTTAAAGGGGACGTCTGTCGTCATCTTTCAATGACTCTACTTCTTTTGCACATGTGGGAGACCCGCTCCATGGCGATTAAACTGGGTCATTCAGGGGCCCTTGTGCCCCCCCCCCCCCCACTCTGACTCAGTAAACAAACAAACAAACAACAGAAGGACAAACTGAAGATCTTACACAGAACGTCTTTGACTCTTTATTTATTTATTTTTTGTCCTCTGCCTTTTATAACATGCTCTTTGTCATATTTACATTTTAAGAGAGAACACACACTCTCTCTGTCAGTGTGTGTGTGTGTGTGTGTGTGTGCGCTCCTACCCCCATCATGTTTAATGTATAATTAGAGACGGATTCGGCTGGTGCTGGCAACAACTGAGACTTCAAAGGGTTAACGAGAGTCTCGCAGATAAACAGATAAATAAATAAGGAATGACTTCAGATGGCGATATCTGTGTTTCTCATCACAGCAAAGTGTTTCTAAACGCTCCAGTGTCTGGGCTTTTGTGTCTCTATATAGAAGCGTGTGATATAAATATAAACTTAATGATTTAATATCGATATAAATACGGATATAAAAATATAACTGAGGACACAGTGAGGTGAGAGACTCTGGGCTTTAATCAGGGGATAAAAACAGACGCACGAGGACCACCGATGAGATGTGTGTGTGTGGAGAGGAACAGGACAGGTGGGGGTGGTGAATGAGAGGAAAGGTGAGAGAGAGAGAGACAGACAATGAGAGAAAAAAGAGAGACACAAAGAAAGCGAGGAACAAAGAGAAAGTGAGAGACAAAAGCGAGACAGAGAGAAAGCGAGGAACAGAGAGAAAAAGTGAGCGAGAGAGAGAAAAAAGAGACAGAGAAAGCGAGGAACAAAGAGAAAGTGAGACAAAAGCGAGACAGAGAAAAGAGAGAGAGAGAGAGAGAGAGAAAACGAGGAACAAAGAGAGAGAGAGACAGAGGGAGAGAGAGACACAGAGAGAGAGAGAGAGCGAGGAACAGAGAGAGAGAGACAAAGAGAGAGAAAGCGAGGAACAGAGAGAGACAGAGAGAGAAAGCGAGGAACAGAGAGAGACACAGAGAGAGAGAGGCATAGGGAGAGAGAGAGGCACAGAGAGGCACAGAGAGAGAGAGAGAGAGAGAGAGATTCTGACCCGTGGTGTGTCCACTCCTCTGAGCAAAAATGTCTGTAGAAAGTCAGCAGCGAAATCATGATTATGTAATTATGCAAATGAGGCGTGATTCATTATGCAACATTAATTCAGGGCGGAGAGTCTGCGTTGGGAATAAATGTCTGATTATTACACAGTAAATTCTCCTCACTTTATTATTATTATTATTATTACAAATGTAATCACTTATCTTTATTTAAATATTAGACACTTTATTGTTTTTTTAATAATTAGTAGAAGTTTAAATTGATAAAATGTACTGTTGGTTTGTGTATGATTTATTCAGTAGATATGACTTTATCATATTAATTATATTAATGAAATTAGACATTACTTTAATTAATATTTCACTCAGCACCCACATGTTTCCAAACTGCAACATCAGCTCAACACGCTCTGAGGAGAACACTAACTCTCCTACAGGAAAAAGCCTAGCATTCCTAACATACATTGTTATGGTTACAAGGAACAGAAGCACTCTCGTCTCCATGGAGACGGGTGCAACTTAATGACGATGTGTCACATTACGGAAAAAAAGGAAAGGTGGGATCGGTCGGATTGCTTTCCCAATAACGCGGCCCCTCTGCGGATGAGGCTGTGTGTTATTGAGCGTCAGGCCTCGGAGCACCCTGTGGAACATAATAACAAACTCATAACCACCTAATGACATCATTATCCACAGCCAGGAGCAGGCGTAGCTCGGATCACAGAGCGTCTATCTCCACCCGCTTGCACCATCGGTTGCTCTGCATACTTCATTAGCCCCCTTCCCCCCTGTTCCTCAGCGCTCAGGACCCCCACAGAGCAGGTGTGATGTGGTGGTGGATCATTCTCAGCGCTGCAGTGACACTGACGTGGTGGTGTTGTGTTAGTGTGTGTTGTGCTGGTGTAGAGTGGATCAGACACAGCAGTGCTGCTGGAGTTTTTAAACCGTGTGTCCACTCTAGTCCTGCTGCTGTTTCAACACCAACTACCCCCACTCCCCAGTCCAACAATCACCCCCACTCACCACCAATTACCCACAATTCAATTCACCAACTGCCCTCATTCCAATCCCACCACCAACTACCTCACTCCAGTCCCACCACTAGACCGCCAACTACCCCCACTCCGGTCCCACCACTAGTCCACCAACTACCCCCACTCCGGTCCCACCACTAGTCCACCAACTACCCCCACTCCGGTCCCACCACTAGTCCACCAACTACCCCCACTCCAGTCCCACCACTACTCCACCAACTACCCCCACTCCAGTCCCACCACTGGTCCACCAACTACCCCCACTCCAGTCCCACCACTGGTCCACCAACTACCCATACTCCAGTCCCACCACTAGACCACCAACTACCCCCACCCCAGTCCCACCATCAGTCCACCACCCACTCCCTGACTCCATCAGTGTCGGTTCTGTAGTGATTCCTCGTTGTCCGCCCTCCATTCCTCCTCCTCCTCCGAGCTGCTGAAATGAGGAGCGCTGTATTCACCAGTGTGAAATTAATTTCACACTCAGAGACTGTTGTACTCCATTCTCTCTGCTGAAAACGTGAAGCACGGCTGGAGACGCCAATGTCACATTCATTCCTGAAGTACTGCTCAAAGAAAAGGACAGTTTTCCGAGTTGTGCAGGTTCTGAATAACCTCATCCGGGTCACGTCTGACTGGAGCTGAGGCTAGGCCGCAGTGCGTGACCAAATACAGGTCGACACTTCTTGAATTCAATGAATTTAAGGTGCAAACAGAGTTAGTTGCGTGTCATCTCTATAGGAATGCATCGAATGGAACAGGATGCTCTGGGGAATGGCAATCCCTGGACTGGGATCCAGAACTAATCATCCAACATCAGCACCTGATGCCGTCAAATCCTCACAGCCATGTCCCAACATTGAGTGTAAAGCCTCCTCAGTAGATTAGCGGCTGTTGCTGCAGTTAAGACGGAACAGACTCTTGATTAACACTGAGCAGATGTCCAAAAACACCCGGCCGTGCGCTGTACGTCATCACTACCTCTGCGTGGAATGATGGACACAACATGAGCTGTGGTTTCAGAGCCTGGAAAAAGAGAAGGAGCTTACCATCACACTCAGCACGAGGAGCTAAGAAATCAGCGCACCAGGCTTTGGCTAAAGTCTGAGAGAGATGACGGGAGCTGTCTCACGGAGCTTGATTTCATTTATTTCAAAAAGGGCTGCCAAGATGCCTGAGGAGCTGCTGGAGAGAAAGAGAGAGAGAACGATGGGAAGAAAGGAGAAAAATGAGCGAGACGAGTGTCCACCCACAACAATAATAATAATAATAAAAAAAAGATTGTAATAACAATTCTTAACCATGGAAGAGTGAATCCTTGGAGAAAGGGAGGAGCAGAGGAATGAAAAAAATGGCAGGATCCATTGTCTCCTTCTGTGGGTTCTAGGTTAGTTCTTCTCCTGTTGGCTCAGGTCTTCAGGAGCTGAACCGAAGGCCTTAGAACATGAGATTAACTACCAGCATCTTCAGGAGCGTACAGAGGAATCATTATTAGGGATGTGTCTCAATTCTACTAACTTTAAAAACGTGTGTTCTAAAGGCTAGTACACAACATATTAAACATACTATGCCCTTTTATTTACTAACAGAATGTGATTAACTGTTGCTATGACAATGCACATCATATCAAGCTGCAGCTGCATAGCCTTCTGCCCAAATATCTCAAAATATACCTCAAAAAACAACTCAAATTTTTGTCAAAAAGCCTGCACACTGCGTAGTGCACAGTGTAGGTCATAAAATAATCACGTAAACATGTATGCACTAAAATACTTCACTAAACATCAGATAATTAAACTAAATATTTTCAATATAAGCTTAATGTTCCTCTGTCTGATGTTTAGTGCACAGTGCATAGTTTTGTGTGTGTTAGTTTTATAATCTGTGAGTGCCCTCTGTAGGGCCCTATTTGAGACAAAGGCGGAAAAAAAATACTAAACCTAAACCTTAGGAAATGAAGGAGTTGGCAGAAGAACAGAAGGAAAAATATAAAGAGACAGATGGATGAGTACTTCTAGCAGTGACAGAAGAAAAGAGGGCAGTTAAGAAGCACATGGAGACGGCGAGGCCAAGGGGCAGGTGAGGTGGGAGGGAGGGAGGGCAACCCAGGAAAGGTCAGGATGCAGAGAGCGAGGTAGAATGCATTTTCAAACAGCCCAGGGAGGCCTTCTCAAAGCATACGAGTGCAGATGGACACAAAGATCAGGGCCACTTCCTCTTCAATTAACAAACAGCTGCCAACATCTGGACAACAGCCCTGACTGTCGCAGCCTGGTGCTCAGGATGGGCTCCACTCCAGTGGTTTAAGTGTTCCCCAAATCACAGCCACAGTTTGGAGAGAGCATCAAATTCCCCTGGATACTTCCACAGGCTTTCCCCTACTGTGATCAATCACCCGAGACTTGTTCAGCATCTGGAGCTTCTTTCTGTTGACTGGGGGTCATTGGGGGATTGGTGGTCATTTGGGGAGGTGTTGGGGTTAAGATGGTGAATTGGGGGCAGGATTCATGAAGGGATTAATGGGGGTAGTTGGTGGAATAGTTGAAGGACTGGGGTGAACTGGTGGGGGTTTGGAGGGTAGATAGTCGGTGGACTGGTGGGGGATTGAAGGGTAGATAGTCGGTGGACTGGTGGGGGATTGAAGGGTAGATAGTCGGTGGACTGGTGGGGGATTGGAGGGTAGATATTTGGTGCAATGGTGGGGTTTGTGGAGGGTAGATAGTTGGTGGAGTGGTGGGGGTTGTGGAGGGTAGATAGTCAGTGGAATGGTGGGGGATTGGAGGGTAGATAGTTGGTGGACTGGTGGGGGATTGGAGGGTAGATGGTCAGTGGATTGGTGGGGGGTTGGCGGGTAGATAGTCGGTGGAATGGTGGGGGTTGTGGAAGGTAGATAGTGGACTGGTGGGGGATTGGAGGGTAGATAGTCAGTGGAATGGTGGGGGATTGGAGGGTAGATAGTCGGTGATCTGGTGGGGGTTGTGGAAGGTAGATAGTCAGTGGAATGGTGGGGGATTGGAGGGTAGATAGTTGGTGGACTGGTGGGGGATTGGAGGGTAGATAGTCGGTGGATTGGTGGGGGGTTGGCAGGTAGATAGTCGGTGGAATGGTGGGGGTTGTGGAAGGTAGATAGTGGACTGGTGGGGGATTGGAGGGTAGATAGTCAGTGGAATGGTGGGGTTGTGGAAGGTAGATAGTCGGTGAGCTGGTGGGGGATTGGAGGGTAGATAGTCAGTGGAATGGTGGGGGATTGGAGGGTAGATAGTCGGTGATCTGGTGGGGGTTGTGGAAGGTAGATAATCAGTGGACTGGTGGGGGATTGGCGGGTAGATAGTCAGTGGACTGCTGGGGGATTGGAGGGTGGATTGGTGGGGGATTGGAGGGTAGATAGTCGGTGGAATGGTGGGGGTTGTGGAAGGTAGATAGTCAGTGGACTGGTGGGGGGTTGGAGGTTTGATAGTCGGTGGATTGTTGTGGAAACTGATGTTGTGGAGGTTGTCTTATTTGTGGTGGAAACCAATGCTGCTCCAATGGGAGATAATTAGAGCACATCAGCATCATTTGGACGGGAGGACGTGGCAGCAGAGGGATCTGTCAGGAGCAGCTAATGGAAAGCTCTTCCTTCTGGACCCCTGAGTGTTGGGGAGGGTAGAGAGTGAAGGATTACATTTCCAGGAGGTGTTAGAAGCGGAGGAGGATCTTGACAGCTAGGCAGAAGTTCAGGAAGCAGATTACTGGGACCTCAGCTGTTTTGAGGGCCTTGTAAAAAGGCTTTTAATCGAATTGCGCTGGTGATGGTGGGCTGTAATTACACAGGGCTATCGACGTCTTTCTGAAATAAAAGAAAATAAGCTGTGTTGCGTGTCATCGGCTGAGAAACTAACAAGTGTTCTTCGTTCCTGTGTCTCGGGACACGCGAGGGTCTGGCTAATGATGACGGGGGCTCTTGACATTAGATATTCATGTGAGAATATCTGCTGTCGTGTCATAATCTGCTAATAGCACAGGTTCTGAGAAGCCCACCAGACCTGTCACATGAACTGACCATGAGAATACACTATACAGATTTTTCTGTTCACCTTAAGTAGCTCTATTTGCAGTGTCACAACAGTGAGATAACAGCAGTAACAACCTCTGTTTTCTGTGGTTAGTGTTTGCAATAAATGCTAACACTGATTTCATTCAGCCACATCTAAATAAACTCCACTCACACCTCCCCCCAACTCAAAATGCTAACGATGTTACCCCTACTTTAATGTTTCTGTAGAAATCTTGGCTCCAGAGAATCGACAAATAGACGACAGACAAGTGCAGAAGTTATCAGCGGTAAGTGTGTGTTTTGTCAGGAAACAGTTGCTGTAATGAAGTCATTTAATGTTAAGCGCCATTATATAATGAAGCACAAGTATTTCTTCCATCATTCCTGCTTCGGAAGACATTCCCCCTTATTCCCACGTTCCTGAAAAGCTGGGGAAATATGTGACGGTGCTCAAATGACTGGTCGCCAAATTTAACCAGCGATTTTCAAACTTTGCTGCCACTGAGAAGACATTCAAGTGCTCAAACCCTTTCTCTGTTGATTTTGGAGCAGGCTACAGAAGGGAATGCTGCTGGAGCTCATTGAAATGCAACGTGATGATATTTTTCATCGCCATTAGATTCTCCAGCTTCTCCACTGAACGCCCAAAGATGGAGCATTTTCCTGTTTTTATCTCCTTGTTATTTCAAATCAGAAACACTCCACTGCACTGTAACTCTTTACTCTGTTCAAAATAAGGTTTAAAAAAAAGTCCAGGCACTCCTGTCTTGTAACTGCTGCTGTCGTTATTAGTTACGAGTATTACGTGGAGTAATACAATAAGATCTTCGGGTCAGAGTGCCGTTATTGTGCAATAATTGCACTCCTGGAACATCTCTCAGCCTATCACGCTGCAGGGAGTGGAACTAACTGTTAGTATCAAGGAGACATGTTATTTCTTTGTTTCTGTAAAGCAGTCTATGGCCCATGACTGCCCATGTTTTTGGTTTGGACTCCCCTGTCTGAGCTGGATCCAGGCCTGACACTGAATCTTGGATGGGTTCACAGCTCATCAGCTGACCCTTGGCATCACATGTGATGATATTATGCTCTTTGGCAGGTTCTCTAGAGCTTCCTGTTCCATCCCATGCTTCTCTAGACTCCTCCAGAGTTGGTGCGACCAGTTTTACTCATTTTAGGATGGCATCTGTGAACGTTTGGACATGTTTATATATCAAATCTAATTAAAGTTAAATCGTTCGTGGCCAAATATGTTCCGGGACAGTTCCCGACGCGGGAAATGCAAAGTCAATGACATTTTTTAATGCAGTAATATCTTTGGTTTTCGCCAAGATGACCACAAATCAGATTCAGAAAATGATTATTTCTCAAGAGTGTGTGAGAGAGAGAGAGTCAAAGAGAGATAAATAATTCTCCACATCTGCCCTGTTTTGTGAACTAATCTGAAATCGTTTCAGGTTTGATGGAAGGTGCTGACGAAGCTAAAAGCCGAGCAGAGGAAGAGAGGGAGTCAAAAAAAGAAAAAAAATATGCTGCTGACAGTGAAATAAAAGTTTCAAAGCCGCTCAGCTGTAAATCATACGCAGGATCGAGTCGCACCCGGAGCTTATGTCTGTGTTATATATAGCCCCTCGAAACGGAGACGGAGCAGCTTTGTTCCTCGGATCTGAGCGGGACGGCGGATGCGATCCGGCTGGTGACGGACGGATTAGGGACGCAGACCCGGCCAGGACCTGTCTGAAGCTGAGTTCGAATCCCAGCCGTGGCATGTGCTGTCTCAGAAACAATGGATCAGTCAAGTGACAACATCAAACATTCCCAGGGACCAATGACATCTATAGACATGACCACGGACAGCCATGGAGGTTCCCATTGACTTCAGTGGTGGGATGATGTCACTGGATATTACAAACGACATCAGTAGACATCAGTCTTTGATCATTCTTAATGATCAATGGACCTTTTGAATGAATATTACCAACGGTGTCAATGGGAACCCGTTAATAAACAATAGTAGACTGTCAAAAGACATGACCAATGACAGCAATGGACGTTCCCATGACAGGTGGAGGGTGGGTGGTGACATGTCAATAAATATCAAGCATCATGATCATTGCCAATTATGTCAATAGACAGCAGACAATGGGCTATCAATGGACACTTCAACTGACAGCAATGAGTATCATCAATCAAATCATAAACAGACATTACCAATGAGAGCAGATGAGTTTCCTAATCAATAAATCCACAATTATCTTCCATGGGGTCAATGGGAACATATCAGTAGACATTATCAATGACATCTATAGATGTGAACAGTTATGACATTTGACAATGATGTCAATGAACCATCTAATAGATGTTATACTAAAGTTTTCAACAGCAACACGTCAATAGACCACATACTATAGACGTTACCATTAATGTCAATAGGTACTAACAGTTATGATCATTCTGAATCATGTTGGTGCAATGGTCAAAATCAACAAACTTTATCAATAAATCAAATGTTCCCAATGATATCCATCGTTGTCAATAGACATTACCAATGTATTTCCAATGACGGAGATGGACCTCTCCATGGAAATCAATAGATGATAAGACAAACATCAGTAGGTCATGATCAATGTTTATGGATATTCATAACCCCCTGCCCCAGACATTATCAGATGACATCAATAGACACACCAGCATCAATGGGTCACTCCCGGTGACAATGATACATAGTCAATGGACAGCAATAGACAAGTCCTCTAAAGTCAATAGACATAACCAAGGACATGAATGGGTCGTTTCTCATGGACACAATTAACACTGAACATGACATGAACGGGCAGTTCCACCGTCCTCAGCGGACATTCCCAGCGCTGTCCATGGATAGTACCATTGATGTAAATGGAATGGAATCGGTAGATGCTACCAGTGATGTCAATGGACATTTCTGAACACTGTCAGATTAAAACAAACAAACAAACACCAATAGAAATCTAAAGCGACAGCCGTCCCTGAACGGAATGGAAACGAATCAGGAGCCAAACGCGTTTGTTCGTCTTCACTGAGGGAGAGCACGGAGTGTGTAATGAAGGCCGACAGCGGAGGTTAACACGTGTGTGTGTGTGTGTGTGTGTGTGTGTGTGTGTGTGTGTGTGTGTGTGTGTGTCAGAATGTGTGTTCAGCATCTTTCTGTTCTCTGTTGCCTGTAGCTGCTGCTCATCCTGTTAGGATGAAAGGATGGATGAACTGACTCAAACAAACGAGTGTGTTCACAATCCCACCCTGAGGCGAGGACACACACACACACACACTTATGCATATACATACACATAACACACTCTGTATGACCACAGCCAGCTTGCAGATGCCTGATCTTTGGCGTCAATCAGGAGCTCACTTCTTCTCAGCTTTACAGCAGATATCTGGAACATTGCCATGAGGATCTGATTGCATTCAGCCACTTTAGCCAAAGTGAATTCTGATGTTGGACCATCACACACTGTCTGAAATGTATTGGCTGGGTGTCCAATGCTCTACAGCCCACAGTGAGGGGGTGAGGGGGGCTCATATGGCTCTAGTCGACTCTTGGCATTGGGCATGGTGAGCTTAAACCCATGTGCAGCTGTTCCAGAGCCTCCCGTTCTGATTGCTCCAGGGAAGGCCATTCCCCCACTGCACAAAGCATGGACCAATGGTGCTCCATCCAAAACTTGAGTCTGCCATCAAATACTCACAGCAATGTTCAGATCAACGTAGGAAGGAGAGGCTTGGAGCTCCAGAATGACATCACTCCCTAATTAAGGTGGGATTAGTCTCAGCAGTTGGTTCCATGTTAAACTGGCAGATGGACTTTATCCATCAGATGATTCCCTTTGATCTTCTGGATTAGGGACGTCTTAAACGTCTGAACCCCCCCCCCCCCCCTTGACTGTCTACAGCACATAGTGTGACTGGGTGAGAGTGAGTGAGTGACTGGGTGAGTGTGTGAAACTGTCCACAGGTGTGAGTGTGAGTGACTGGGTGAGAGTGAGTGAGTGACTGTCCACAGGTGTGAGTGTGAGTGACTGGGTGAGTGTGTGAAACTGCCCACAGGTGTGAGTGACTGGGTGAGAGTGAGTGAGTGACTGTCCATAGGTGTGACTGTGTGAAACTGTCCACAGGTGAGTGTGTGAGTGATAGGGTGAATGTGTGAAACTGTCTACAGGTGTGTGTGTGTGTGAGTGAGTGACTGGGTGAGTGTGTGAAACTGTCCACAGGTGGGTGTGAGTGTGTGTGAGTGACCGTGAAACTGTCCACAGTGTGAGTGACTGAGTGAATGTGTAAAACTATCCAAAAGAATGTGTGGGGGGGGGTGAGTGAATGAGTGAGTGACTGGGTTGAGTGTGTGAAACTGTCTACAGGTGTGTGAGTGACTGGGTGAGTCACATGACCTATGCATCATCTTCAGCTCCAAACACTTTTCCGTTTCCTGGTCTGTATTTTTTCCAGACGTTCTCCTTTGAGTTTGGAGTGTGTCTTAATGAAATTCTGATCCCCTGCTGATCCCAAATCTGTTTATTGTCCTGAGTGGGATGGTCACGTGCCTGGTGTGGAGACAGAGACTGATCCTGGAGCAGCAGCTGGAGACGTTGGGAGTGTTTACATCCTCACGATTAAATCAGATCTGGGCACTAATCCAGTTAACGCGCCACTGGAGACTCTGCTGCCTCTGCTACTGTAATTCCAAGATTCGCTCCCTGATTTCCGAGGCTCAAGTGGCGTGTCAGATCGCTTGGAATTCCTATGTCTACAACCAGAGGAGCAGCACCTACAGGGGGCGCCGTTTCCAGACCTTGATCACCTTGATCTATCAAAATATCTCACTGTGACAGCAGTCAGGTGTTGAGCACAGGGTGTAAATCCCACCCAGCGTTGTGCTGCGGAACAGTGGAACGGTGTTCTCTGGACACACTTGATCTCCTGCTGCTTTTCAAAATATCCCGCAGTGCTAGGTTCATCGCCAATGCCGAGTGTGGCGTAGAGGGCTATAAAGCTCCCTATCATTAGTTGGTGGAACAGCGGAACGGTGTTCTCCATTTTTAGTCTGATGAAGAAAACGGTGTAAACATTTCTGTGTTCTTTAAATGATATTTCTAATGTTTATGTGGCTCACTGCCATCAAATCCTCACAGCACGGCTACATTTCCCTCTAGTCCAGACGCCACAGCCAATCCTACGCTTGCGTGATGTTGCCAGATCTGAGAAAACACCCCCAAAACAGTGCTAGGATAAGTCAGGGCCTGCTGTGCTGTATTTTACGGATGTCCACTCTGCTGACCCTTGCTTTTTCCCAGTGATAAATGACCGCACTGTCCCAGAAGGCCGGTTCCTATGGAGATTAGCGTCCGAATAATCAAACCCCGCCCCCCGTCGGCCACTTCAGAATCACGTTCAGAAAGTAGTTTTGCAGAAATCGATGTGCCAGGTTGCCAGATCCCCCCCACCTGAATTAAACATGAAGCGTCGCAGTGTGGGGTGAGCTGATTGGATGCATGTGTGGCTCAGCAAACAGAATTCTTTTTCTTTCTCGTCTCTTTTCCTGGGGAAGGGTGACGGCTGGAGGGAGGTGATTTATTCTGCGCCTCTTCTCCGTCTCCTCTCCGTGTCCCTCGTCCCCTCGTCCTCGCCGCTTCTCCAGTTAAATAATCGTCCAGCATCAGCATCCAATTTGTCTTTCCAGATGCCGCCTGTTTATCTGTTGGCTTCATCTCCATGAGTCACAGACGTGGACGCTGTCGTCATTATTCATCGGCTTTACACTGCGCCGTTTTTCACGTCCACCCAGTCAATGTAATATATTCTAACACCGACGTACTTACAGTGTACTTACAGTAATCCAACCTGCAGCTATTTAAGGTGGACACGTGCACCTTAAAAACACTGTCGTACCTTTTAAAGAGGTACATTTAAGCTATGACATCCTGGATTTATCCTCTCTACTGATCAATCATGTGAACACCTGGGGGTTGTACCTGACTTACCTGAGGACGGGGCACCCCCAGGTGCACTATGGGGGGGGGGGAATGCAATCCGGCAAAGGGAGTGTGATTCCCAGCTGAGACTAATCTGGCACTAATCCAGTCAAGAAGCCGCTGGAGACTCTGTTGGCTCTCCTGCTGTTATTCCGAGATTCGCTCCGTGATTCCCGAGGCAGTATGATGCCGATGATGTGGGTCAGGTCGCTCGGACCATGTACACCTCTGCTCTGTCCAATCACAATGAGACTTCACATAATTTCTAAATAAACTACCAGAGGATGAACCAAAAATGTACCATCACAACTGATAAAGGCCTACTGGGGGCGCTCTTTCCAGGACAATTTTAGTGAACGGGTCAGAGCTGTTTGGTGTGTCTATGGAGATTGGGACCCGTGAGGTAGATGCCGTAGTTGTAGAATATAACTGTAACATATTCCACTGTGGTAGAGAAAGAACAAAGAGAGGGAGAGACAGATGGCGTGAGCAGATGAAGAACGCCACCAGACTTCAGTTCTCCCGTCTGGAATGCCATGCCGATGTTCAGGGGGCTTTCTGTCGGCGTCCAGAGGCTATGAAGGTGCCACGGATTAAAGAAATCGAGTCTAGACTTCGCTTTCTTGCATCTGCTCGTCTGGAAATGCTATAGACCAGACACTGGAACATTTCTGAGAGGATTTGATGGCATTCGATGCTCACATCAGCATCAGTGTGGTCAAGTGCTGATGTTGGAGGATTAGTTTTGGACCTCAGATCATCCTAAAGGTACAGGATGGAGTTATACCTCGCTGGCAACTCTTGGCATAGTGGTCTCTGGGGTCTTTGAGCAGAACTGAGACGTGATGTGAATTTTCACCACTCCTTTAAATCCTCCAGCCTGAGGAACCAAATCCCGACTCTGCACGCTCTTGGACGGTGGTCCAGCTCCTTCTTGGCTCTTCTCAGTGGGTTGTTGGATGCGAGCTGACGCAGCCAGTGTGGAGGAGGAGGCGCAGATTGTTAGCACTCGTGTAAAAGTATGTTCCCCCAGATGAACCGAAATGAAAAGTAGGCCTCGGGCACGTTCCTGGAGCACCAGAACAACTCGGGTGGCTCGAAACATTATGCTCAACTGGGAAGGTCCACGCCGTCCTGCTGAGGCATGTTCAGACATGGAGCGCTCCCCACAGACTGAGAAAGAGGGGCTTGGATTTGGTGAGAACAAATCCTCTCACTAGGTTTTGAAAGAGCTTCTGAAGGGATATTGTTAGTAAGTGGTGCGCACCAGATAGGTGCATGTAAGCAAAAGTTCCTATTAAAGCAGTACTATGTGATTAGCACCAGATACTGTATTGGCTAGTATTGTCTAGTGGAATATCCCTCCACTAGTTACTATGTGGTAAGCAACAGATACTGTGTTGGAAGCACTGCTTATTATGTGGTGAGCACTAGATACTATTTGGTGGGCACTAGTTACTATGTGGATAACTATAGGTATTAGAGATAATTTGTGGTAAGCCACAGATATAATGTTGGTACAATAATGATACACTAAACATTATGTGGTGAGCACTAGATATTCTGTGGTTAACATCAAGTATTATATGGTGTGAACAATATACTACATACATGGTGAGCACTAGATATTACGTGGCGAGCACTAGATACTACGTGGCGTGCACTAGATACTATGTGGTGAGTACAAGATACTATGTGGTGAGCACTAGATGCCAAGCTGTATGCACCTGACCAAGTGAGAACATTAAGCACTAAATACTATGTAGTGAGCAGCAGATAATGTCATGAGTACTAGATATTTTATGGTTTGCACAAGAAACCTGTTGGAGCAAGTTTCAAAAGTTGAAAATTGGACACTCCACATAAAAATTAACAATAATATTAACAATTTAAGCACAAAGAGATAAAAGGGCAAACAGAGAGGATCAGACACAGTGTGAACCTTGTTCTAAAGTTATTCCAATGAGCTCTGAGTCTGAAATAATTCCCCATTTCCGACACAGTTCCTCGGATCGCAGCTGGCGTCTCCTTGTGTTCCTAGTTGCTCTTTGGATGGACCGGACCTCCTTTCTTCCTGAGGTCGCAGTGGCTTTACCGTGGCTTTAGGGTGGTTTTATTATCTGCTCCAACTCACGACGACCCGCCGCCTTAAGAATCCCTATGTAAATAAATATACATAGTGCATTGTGTGTGACTCTGAACCCTCGGTCATTGTTTGATCAGCCCGCGGCTATTTTCTCCCTCTCGCCCCTCGCTCTTTTCTTTCACTGCTCTCTCGCGCTCTCTCTGTCTCTGTTTCTCTCTCTCTCTCTCGCTCTCTCTGTCTCTGTTTCTCTCTCTCGCTCTCTTTCTCTCTCTCTCTCTCTGTTTCTCTCTCTCTCGCTCTTTCTCGCTCTCTCTGTTTCTCTCTCGCTCTTTCTCGCTCTCTTTCTCTCTCTCTCTCTCGCTCTCTCTGTTTCTCTCTCGCTCTTTCGCTCTCTCTCTCGCTCTCTCTGTTTCTCTCTCTCTCGCTTTCTCTCTCTCGCTCTCTCTGTTTCTCTCTCTCGCTCTCTTTCTCTCGCTCTCTCTTTCTCTCTCTCTCGCTCTCTTTCTCTCTCTCTCTTGCTCTCTCTGTTTCTCTCTCTCTCGCTCGCTCCTGACGCCTTGTTCCTTTTGTGAGAAGGAAAGAACGGCTCCTTCAAAATGTGCTCCGTCTCTGAAATAAGAAAGAGGAGACAGAAAGAGACGGACAGGAGACGTCTCGCCTTGACTCAGGAACGTCAAAGCCTCCCGAACACAAAAGACCTCCAAGGGCAGGCCTCTGTGGACGCTCTGGAGCAGCTACACATGACCTTAAATAGACTGTGTTTATGGTGAAGCCCCCCGCGTTGGATTGTGTGAAACCTTGTAATCGCCCCTCAGTGTGTGTTACGGCTGGGTGGGTGTCGTGTGATGGGCGGGGTGTACGGAGGGAGCAGGGATAAAGGAATATACGGGGAGCAGTCACAGATTTAAGGCATGTACAAGTTGCTGTAAAAACATCAGCTTTAATTCGCTGCATAAATTCCGTTATGTTTTCCGAACCCAGGCCGCGTTTACGGTCTATGGCGGGGAACCGACGTTATGAGCGATTGTAGCAGCTTCTGTACATTAAATTCACCCTCTGTCTGTGTGTGTGTGTGTGTGTGTGTGTGTGTGAGAGAGAGAGAGTTAAACGCAGTGTAAAATAGTCTCTGTGATTTGCGGCCGTAGCCTTAGCTTTATGGAGCAAAAACACTCTGAATTGCCACACAACTGAGTGAGAGACTTCCAACACCTTTCAGCTTTGTCGCTGACATCAGGTTCACAAGTGTAGACACGCGCACTTCAGTTCAGACATACTATAAAAAGCTCCCCTGCAAATATTAGAGTGTGGATCTGCAGCCTTCCAGCGCACACACTGTGAAGCAAGACCACCCCGTTTACTGCAGGCTTTACGTTCAGAAAACGCGGGGTAAAACGAGTCATTCTGATCCTGCTCCGCTTCTGACGTCAAGTGCAGAGACTTTAGAATGGCCCCGCCCCCTCGTCTGAGTCTGTCCAATCACAGCGCTGGACCCGTGTTCATGTGAGAGCGCAAAGACGAGGTTAAACTCAGCAAAACGGACAGAAGGAGCGCGGAGAAATAAGAGCACTGAGTAAAAACGGAGAAGAAAGAGAACAGAGTGAAAACGGCTAAAAACCAGAGCTTCTGCTCCTCGCTCCTCACTGCTGTGCGCTCAGGGTCGGGGTGAACAGCGAGCGGCTCATTATCATTTAAAGGAACATTAGAAGACTGAGGACGTTACTGAGAATATCATCCACTTGCTGAAGGAAAAGTAAAGTCCATAGGATTTAAAGAGGTCTTGATGTAGTGGAACAAATAAGAAGACTCTGGGCTGGTACTCTTCAACACACACACACACACACACCCTTCAGTCGTGTGTATTCCTTCAGAAGTTAGAGGTCAGGGTTGCCAGACAAAGCCCCAGACATTTTCAAAATAACTGGGAGTGTCTGTGGGGGAAAATTGGTTCAGTTCAGACAATCTGGCAACCCTCCAGAACCAGAGAAAGGTCAGTCCCATCGTTACAAAGTGGGGCTTTTGTCTGAATTTCACGCAGCATTTGTCTTTCACAAACAAACACCTGACTCCATCTGAGGAGAGCCGTGAAAGCTCTGTCCACCAGACGTGTGATCTAGAACCTCCCTAGTGGAGCGTCCCGGCTGGAAAACCGGAGCTATCAGGAAGTCCAGGGCTTTAACAAGCGAGCTTTCATTGAGCACAGTTATGGCTCATTAGTCTGAGCTCCTGTGACAGGACGAGACGTCCACGCGCTGCTGACGGAGAGTGATGACGGCGCTCAAAGTGCCCGGACACCATCGTCTGGAAGGAATGTCCATTCCAATAAATCCTCGTCTGAAAATATTGGCGTTCCCAAATGAGAAAAGATGCTCGGAGGATCATTAAATGATGATGAAGTCTGAGCGCACCACGAATCTGCTGCTGTTTCTCAGACGTCTGTCCACGGACATTTCCGTCTCGGCTTAGGGGCGGTTCTGAGGGTAAATCTATGGTCTTATCTAGAACCATGATGAAGTTGTTTTCAGGTTGACAGAGAACCTGATGAACTGGGTTATAGCAGAAGGTGTTTATTCACTGTTTGAAATCCCACAGAAACTCATGTGTAACTCGAGCTGTTTAGTTTTGTAGCACTGTGTTTACTTTCATGCAGTTAGCGCTCTCCTGAATTTAGAGTCAGTTCCACCTTAAGTAATGTAACTGTAACAGCAACAATAAGTCAGTATGACCCCCCTATGGAGCAGGAATAGAGCAACATCCTCATCTCGGTTGGTGCTTTTCAGCGTTTGGAGTCTCTTCTCTGCCGTGAGCAGAGAGAGAGACACGTCTGAGTCAGGTCACAGTTTGTTTCCCCATTTACGGAGCCAGGGCTGTGTACAAAGACTGGAGCTTTTTCCAGAGCAAATAGGATGGAGAGAAGATTTATATATATATTAAAGTGTTTTGGCCCAAAATCATGAACAAAACCTTTTAATAAGAGCTTTGACTAAAACCAATGCTCCCTCCTCCACTCCCCGGTGTCACAGCCTCCACAGACTTGCACTCCACACTTTCTTAAATATTGTCTCTAGATTTTTTTTTATCATTCATTCATTCATTCATTCATTATCTGTAAGCGCTTATCCAGTTCAGGGTCACGGTGGGTCAGGAGCCTACCTGGAATCATTGGGCACAAGGCAGGAATACACTCAGCAGGGTCCTTCACAGGGCAGCACAGACACACACATTCACTCACACACACACACCTACGGACACTTTTGAGTCTCCAATCCACCTACCAACGTGAGTTTTTGGACTGTGGGAGGAAACCGGAGCACCCGGAGGAAACCCACACAGACACAGAGAGAACACACCACACTCCTCACAGACAGTCACCCGGAGGAAACCCATGCAGACACAGGGAGAACACACCACACTCCTCACAGACAATCACCTGGAGGAAACCCACGCAGACACAGGGAGAACACACCACACTCCTCACAGACAGTCACCCGGAGGAAACCCACGCAGACACAGAGAGAACACACCACACTCCTCACAGACAGTCACCCGGAGGAAACCCACGCAGACACAGAGAGAACACACCACACTCCTCACAGACAGTCACCCGGAGGAAACCCACGCAGACACAGAGAGAACACACCACACTCCTCACAGACAGTCACCCGGAGGAAACCCACACAGACACAGGGAGAACACACCACACTCCTCACAGACAGTCACCCGGGGGAAACCCACGCAGACACAGAGAGAACACACCACACTCCTCACAGACAGTCACCGGAGAAAACCCACGCAGACACAGGGAGAACACACCACACTCCTCACAGACAGTCACCCGGAGGAAACCCACGCAGACACAGAGAGAACACACCACACTCCTCACAGACAGTCACCCGGAGGAAACCCACGCAGACACAGGGAGAACACACCACACTCCTCACAGACAGTCACCCGGAGGAAACCCACACAGACACAGGGAGAACACACCACACTCCTCACAGACAGTCACCCGGAGGAAACCCACGCAGACACAGGGAGAACACACCACACTCCTCACAGACAGTCTCCCGGAGCGGGTCTCGAACCTACGTCCTCCAGGTCCTTGGAGCTGTGACAGAGAACAAGGTGAACGAAAAGTAGAATCTTAGTTGAAAAGAACTACGGGCTGATGGTGGAGGAAATAAACAGAGATTCAGTCTGCTGTTATCTATCTTCTGTTTATTTAATTTCGATAATTTAGACGTTTTGATAGTAATTCATCTCTTTAAACTGACACCTAAACTCATAGGCTGCTCTAAGACGAGCTTTGTTTAAGGCTTTATTAAGGTTAAAGCAATCGGAAAGAAGATCATTTAAAAAAGAAATGTTTTTCATTTTTATTTAAAAGAATTTAAGGGAAAGAATGACCATTCTTGAGAAGGTTTTTGAAATATTTCTATTAATCTTAGGTTTGATCATAAGGAGTTAACAAAAAAATCTAATTTAAAAGGCATTTCTTTCTTAAGACACCTTTGTGAATCCAGCCCCAGGACTTTTCTCCCTTTTCTCTTTCCCCCGTCCTCTACTAAAGTCAGAGGGAATCTGCTGACCCTCGTCCGGTCCAGTCACTGCTGACCTCAGGGCAATCTTTCAACTCAAGGACACAGTGAGCAATCACAGTTTACACAGTGTCCCACATCTTCTGAATATCCCTCCATCATTCTGACGCTAACCCAAGAACACTCCGGTAAAATGACACTATGAGTTTGGACCCTCGTTTGGAGGTTTGGAGGTTCCTCGGGTCCTGGAGGTGGTGCTAGACCCGGAGACTCCGGGAAGAAAAACGAACTCCAGATCTGGACACGGAAGCACTTCCTTCAGCAACAACTGATGGACAGAGGTAAGTGTTCTCCTCCGAGCGTGTTGAGTCTGATGAACAGAGGTTAGTGTTCTCTTCTGAGCGTGTTGAGTCTGATGAACAGAGGTTAGTGTTCTCCTCTGAGCGTGTTGAGTCTGATGAACAGAGGTTAGCGTTCTCCTCCGAGCGTGTTGAGTCTGATGAACAGAGGTTAGTGTTCTCCTCTGAGCGTGTTGAGTCTGATGAACAGAGGTTAGCGTTCTCCTCCGAGCGTGTTGAGTCTGATGAACAGAGGTTAGCGTTCTCCTCCGAGCGTGTTGAGTCTGATGAACAGAGGTTAGCGTTCTCCTCCGAGCGTGTTGAGTCTGATAAACAGAGGTTAGTGTTCTCCTCTGAGCGTGTTGAGTCTGATAAACAGAGGTTAGTGTTCTCCTCCGAGCGTGTTGAGTCTAATGAACAGTGTTCTCCTTCGTTGTTCATCAACGTGATGCTGTTTCTGTGGCTAGATCCTCACTAGTGCTGCAGTTAGCAAAGAAAACCTTGTGAAAATGAAATGTACAAAGTTTCCCTTTGATTTCCACCAATTATATTTCAGCCAAAACAAGCCTGCCACTTTTTAAATGGTGCAGAATATGATCATTAATATTTTTATTCATATTTTGACTGATTTTCTTTGGTATGGAAACCCCCACAAGTTCAAAACAGAGGGAGGGGCTTGTGTTTGGTAAGAACCGTAGGACTACAATGGTTCATTTGAGACACGAGAAAGAAGCGTGTACCTGATAGAATCTGTGTGTGGGTGTGTGTGTGTGTTTGTGTGTGTTTGATACATATGGTTAGCAACTGCTATCTCTTGCTAATTGTGTGCAGCGCTGTGCTTATCGGTGGCTGGCGGGGGTCTTCAGTCTCAGCTTGTTGTTGCTGATGCTGCGACGTTTGGCAACTGGCTTTAATTGTTCATGAGGCTTATGGCGTCGTAGCCATGTGCAGCGTCACACACACAGATCCACACTGGCTGAATGAATAGCGACAACATCCGGTAGCAAACACAACAGTACTGACCTCACCACATAGCTACAGTGGTAGTTGTTGTTGTTGTTGTTAGAGAAGGTATTATCTGTGTGTGTGTGTGTGTGTGTGTGTGTAGGGGGGGGGGGGCTGGACAAAGGATTTAAAATATAAACGAATTAAAATGAAATAAAATAAAACACAGACACGGCAGAGGACTGAGATCACAGTGGCGTCCAATCCCTGCGCTAGGCTAACGTTTACTTAGAGGCCTTTTGCTAAAGCGGTCAGAGCCATTATCTCTAGCCTTTGATGTGGCTTTCATTACGACAAATCTGTCTCCTTCTTTCTCTCTGTGGCTCTCTCTCTCTGTCTCTTTCTCTCTCTCTCTCTCTCTCTCTCTCTCTCTCTCTCCCTCTGTGCTGATCTTCAAGGTTGAAAATTAATTTGCTTTGTAATTATTTGCCGGTTATCTGACAATGTCTGACAACACACACACAGACAAACACACAAACCAAAATGGATTTGAGGATTACTTAGTGGAAGAAAGCAAAAACGAGAGAGTGATTAAATAAATCTGAGTAGATCTATAACTATGGCAAAGGACAGCATTTTGTGTGTGTGTGTGTGTGTGTGTGTATATATATATACATGTGTATTTACTTCTCTATGATCCCAGAGTTAAGTCCAGACTTAAGCTTAAGTGGCCGCTAAACTGAATATTTATTGGTTGCACAAGTGCTATGCTCTCTATCTCTCTCTCTCACTCTCTCTCTCTCACACACACACACGGCTCACAGGTATGAAATTGGACACCCTGAAGCAGCTACACATGAGGTTAGATGTGAATAACCTCCCTGCCCAGGAGCACTATCAGCTCTTTGTTTTCTACTCACAACACCAAGAACAACCATTGGTTCATGAGCTGCAGAATCCATGGCTTTAATTGAATATACATGATGTCATAGATGATATGTAAATTAAGGAAAGTGGGCGTGACCTGCGTAGTATCAATACTCTAGATACAGTCAACATATTAGCAGCTTTATAAACCCGCTTCGATGTGTGTCTCTGTGTGTGTGTGTGTGTGGTCCACATATAAAGCCTTAATTGAATTCTCAGCCCCCAGCAGCACACACTTCTTCAAGCCGACGGCTGTAATGTGGCGTAATGATGGTAGTTCCCTGCGAAGACGGGTCAGAAAACAGTGACCTAATAATAGTCCAGACGACGGAGAACCCACACGGGATCAATACAAACAGCAGGCCGTATCTGTGTGTGATTATCAGTGTTGTTCTCTCAGAGTGAGAGGAATCAATGTGGCTTCACACCCCTCAGAGGAGCTGAGATGGCTTCATCCCGTGGAACAGTGTGTTTCACCACTGCTGTGAGGATCTGATGGCGTTCAAACGCACAAACATTAGCGCTCCATCACTTCGGAGAACGCAGTTCCACTGCTCCCATGCAGGACTAACCACCCTTCTGGAGATCTGCTGGCATTGAGCCTGGTGTTCCTAGGGGTCCCGGGGGTCCTGGGGGGGTCCTGTTCCTATTAACAGCCCCTGCACCGCACGCTGAACTAATGTGTACCCTCCAAACACTCCTCCGTTACTCTGCTCTAACTGCTCTCATCCCTTCTTCTTGGACAGAGATAGAGAGAGAGGGAGAGATGGAGAGATCTGCAGAGGTCTGATCAATAACGGTGGAGCTATAAATAGCCGAGCTGCGGAGAAATGCGGCGGTAATATATCTGCCACTGGAGAGAGGGAGGGGGGGAGAGGGCCTGAGAGAAAGAGAAAGAGAGAGAGAGAGAGAGAGATGGGACTTCCTGCATTAGCTCTTTTTTCACTTGCTCCATCACATGACTTTTTATTTATTTATTTTTTTTTTTTAAAGGTGCATCTCACTTTTGCTGAAGTATAGAAACGCTTTGAACAGGTTATGCTCCATAGAGTGGGTTACCCACATGGCTAAGGCCATTTTCAACAATAGTAATTTATATTATCCTTTAACATTGCATTACCTTGTTTAGAAACACAAATAAAAGAAGCTCTCCACTACGTGCAGTTGTTTTTAATCTTATGGCATAACAGGGGAGCCCTACGTGTGCTGTGCATTATGCCAAAAGATTTTTCGACCAATAGAAATGGTCCAAACTGTTTTGGAATTAACTTCCAGACAGCAGAGGGCTCCCAAATTAGGGGATCACCAGGAGGTCGTGAGGTTGAGGCCCGGTGACGACAACAGGTCTTACTTTCAGGGCGGGTAGGGTCCTCGCCATCTCGTGGCTAATGATGCTAGAGAGAGAATATGAGGCACTATTTGTAACTTCATGTTGGCCAATCACAGCACGTCATCAAGCCCCTCCCCCTTTTTTCTAGAAGTCCCTCCCCCTCTCGGCCAATTAGAATCGTCTATTTGACCAGAAGTGCCGCCCTCGCTTCGACCAATCATAAACATGTATTTTATCTGGAAATCCCGCCCTCACTTTGACCAATCATAAACGTGTATTTTATCCAGAAATCCCGCCCTCGCTTTGACCAATCATAAACGTGTATTTTATCCAGAAATCCCGCCCTCACTTTGACCAATCATAAACGTGTATTTTATCCAGAAATCCCGCCATCGCTTTGAGCAATCATAAACATGTATTTTATCCGGAAATCCCGCCCTCGCTTTGACCAATCATAAACGTGTAATTTGTCCAGAAATCCCGCCATTGCTTTGAGCAATCATAAACATGTATTTTATCCGGAAATCCCACCCTCGCTTTGACCAATCATAAACGTGTATTTTGTCCAGAAATCCCGCCCTCACTATGACCAATCATAAACGTGTATTTTATCCGGAATACCTGCCCTCGCTTCGACCAATCATAAACGTGTATATTATCCGGAATTCCCACCCTCACTATGACCAATCATAAACGTGTATTTTATCCGGAATACCTGCCCTCGCCTCGACCAATCATAAACGTGTATTTTATCCGGAATTCCCGCCCTCGCTTCGACCAATCATAAACGTGTATTTTATCCGGAATTCCCGCCGTCGCTTCGACCAATCATAAACGTGTATTTTAACTGCAATTCTCGCCCTCGCTTCGACCAATCATAAACGTGTATTTTATCCGGAAATCCCGCCCTCGCTTCGACCAATCATAAACGTGTATTTTAACTGGAATTCCCGCCCTCGCTTCGACCAATCATAAACGTGTATTTTATCTGGAATTCCCGCCCTTGCTTCGACCAATCATAAACGTGTATATTATCCGGAATTCCCACCCTCACTATGACCAATCATAAACGTGTATTTTATCTGGAATACCTGCCCTCGCCTCGACCAATCATAAACGTGTATTTTATCCGGAATTCCCGCCCTCGCTTCGAGGTTGAGGCCCGGTGACGACAACAGGTCTTACTTTCAGGGCGGGTAGGGTCCCCGCCATCTCGTGGCTAATGATGCTAGAGAGAGAATATGAGGCACTATTTGTAACTTCATGTTGACCAATCACAGCACGTCATCAAGCCCCTCCCCCTTTTTTCTAGAAGTCCCTCCCCCTCTCGGCCAATTAGAATCGTCTATTTGACCAGAAGTGCCGCCCTCGCTTCGACCAATCATAAACATGTATTTTATCTGGAAATCCCGCCCTCACTTTGACCAATCATAAACGTGTATTTTATCCAGAAATCCCGCCCTCGCTTTGAGCAATCATAAACGTGTATTTTATCCGGAAATCCCGCCCTCATTTTGACCAATCATAAACGTGTATTTTGTCCAGAAATCCCGCCCTCACTATGACCAATCATAAACGTGTATTTTATCCGGAATACCTGCCCTCGCTTCGACCAATCATAAACGTGTATATTATCCGGAATTCCCACCCTCACTATGACCAATCATAAACGTGTATTTTATCCGGAATTCCCGCCCTCACTATGACCAATCATAAACGTGTATTTTATCCGGAATACCTGCCCTTCCTCCTTAACCAATAAGAAACACTCATTGATCAATCAGATCTGAGCAGTGTATGGAAAACTGCAGGTGCATTGCACAGTCCACGTGGCATTATGTTAGCGGTAGTTCAAAAAGAAGTGGTGGTTTGGCCTCAGGAGTGTGTGTGGGATCAGGAGAGACTCACAAATGTGTGGAGCTGGTGACAACTAATGATCGACATCTTTTATTAATATCTGATCATAACATTATAACTTTACACATGAAGGGAAAAAAACCTTCTTAAATTCAGTGGAAGTCGGTGTAAAGCGAGTTTTAAATTTGGAGCGTTTCTATTGGTCCATTCGTCCTGAGATTTCCACACAGTGTGAAGGACAGCTGCAGTTTTCAAATGATGTAGTAAACTAAACTAAACACAGAGATACATAGATTTCTTTAGACAGTGATGATATGTTCTATGCTGTTCATTTAATATGTTTTGATTTTCAGAATCATTCTAAATGTTAATGAAATGCTTCCGTTCATTTTTCTTATCTTTTTATGTATTCTTGGGCAGCGTAGATTTATTTAAACGTACCTCACTGTCTTCAAGGAGAAATAGGTTCAGGTGCTGACCTCCTGGGTTTGGACCTGGTCCCGAATGGTCCTCCATTAGTTAAGACTAATCAATCGCGGACTGACTCCTGGACGTTAAGCGAATTAAATGCATCCACTAAGCTCCCAGGCTTTTTACAAATCGTCCTCTACCTGCTCGATACAATCAGCCCTGCGAGAGTGGAGCAACCTGCTGGGCACTGGACACTCACTTAGCCCCTGCTTCTGAAACGAATGCCGTTCATCAGGAGTCTGTTCCTCTTCTTGCTGCAGTGGCAGGTTCTGTTCTTCTGGCTTTAGAACATGGCGGCGAGGATCTGTTGGCATTAGTGAGGTACTGGTCTAGTACGTGTGGTGTCTGACACTGTCCGAAAGGGTTTGGATAAAGCCTCTATACCTTACCCTCGGCTTAGTCTCATCTCGGTGAGGTCGGGTACTGATGCTGAGCGCTCAGTTCTGGGTCCAGAGAAGCCAGGACCCTTTGGCATTGGGCAGAGTGACCTTTTGATGGAAGTTATGCAGGTCTTAAATAATTCCAGTCCCCTCCCCCTAGGTTCAGAAACATCCACTGCCTTTTCCTGCTGTGTTTATCCATCTAAATGTATAAAGCCAAACCAAAACAGAGTCGTCGTCTGGCAGAAACAAAGTGGCCTGCCATGTCGTGGGAGGGAGGAGAGAGGCATTATGCAAATGGTTGTGAGTTGATGGATAACAACAGCAGACAGGAGCCTCTAGGGACCCGTGACAGATGTCAGCGTTTGATTATAAATGTCAACTCTCTGGGACAGGGGACGAGGGAAAAAAAAAGAGACCTGGCGCCCTAATTCCTCATTGAGATGACAGTGTTTATCTCCTCATCAGCGGAGATGTAATGACGGCGCTCCGCTCTGGAACTCCGGGCCAGGGACAAGTGCTGAGTGGGAAGAGCGTGTGGGCGGGGGGGATTTACTGCTGCGTTAAGTGACGTCATCTGGAATGGAGTGGGCACGTCCAATAGGTGCTGGCTGCCTCTACGTGCCGGGAATTATTAAATCAGCCGCAGGGGGGAGAAGGTATTTGTCAAACCCCACTGGCTCTGGAAGAACCTTCCGGTCAAAGTTCTCTGTTTATTCCTGTGGGATTTCATGCACATTGGGAATTCTTGTCGTCCCAGGGTCACTCAAGGTCTCCCGGTGACCATTGCTGGAGAAAGGCTGTCCAGTTGGGGTTGGCCCTGCCTGCTTGACGTCCACTGAGCTTTGACCATGAGACATACCCCACCCAGCCTCCAGAGCAAGTCCCCCAAGAGGTTTGTGGATTCCTGGTTTTCTACCGAGGTGCCATCTACGTCTGTCAGGGGCTCATCTTTGCCGTTATGAGTTTATATATTACTTTTTGTTTATATGCTGCTCTTTGTTTCCACGCTGTCTTTGTTTCCGTGCTGCTCTTTGTTTACGTGCTGCTCTTTGTTTACACACTGCTCTTTGTTTCCACGCTGTCTTTGTTTACGTGCTGCTCTTTGTTTACGTGCTGCTCTTTGTTTCTGCGCTGCTTTTTGTTTCCGCGCTGCTCTTTGTTTACACGCTTCTCTTTATTTACACACTGCTCTTTGTTCTTATGCTACTCTTCGTTTATACCCTGCTCCTTGATTAAGTGCTACTCATTGTCTATAAACTGCTCCTTGTTTATGAAATGCTTTTTTGTAGCAGTTTTAGCTGTTTTAATTATTATATAATGTTTTTTTTAGTTATACACACCTCTGTGTGTACATATCGTTTTTTTTTCTGCTCTGGTGTCGACCTGAGAAGAATGTGTTCTCTTTTGAGTCCTGGTTCTTCTCAGTGTTTCCGCCCTCCGTTGCCTCGGCAGCGCCCTCTCGGGGCCAGGACCAGAAGCTGTCTAGAAAACGGTGAACAATAGTATAATATTTGTTTAATCAGAATGAGGAATATTAGAAATTGCCACTAGATCTGAGACCTATTTACCAAATAAGATGGCATAACTCTGCCCTGTGAAAAGGTATGAAGTCACTGAACCCCCCCTCACCATACCCCTACCCCCATTCCCTCTCAGCAATAAGCGGCTGTTATTTGGGGTCATAAATTGCAGCAGGTTGACATTTCGTCCAGAGCGATTGGGTAATAACAGCTGGGGTTATTGAGGATATAAGCGGAGGTCAGCCCATTAATTACAGTGAGAGAAATGAATGCACGCCGCCTGAAATTTACAGCCAACAACATTGGACCAATGAGATTAGAGCGTGTTAACACAGCTTTTTAAGACGCACACACAGTGGACACAGGCATGGAATGAAACAATATACGCAAGAGCAGCTGCACATGAGTCTGTGTCTGAGGGAGGGGTGTGACGCCTGTGGAGCTGCTTTCCTGGAAATGAGGGTACACACTTCTGAATACCACTCTTCACACGTCGTAACATCTGGCTAAATGAATAAATAAATCTTTAAAAAAGGGTCTAATGGGCGTGGCTAAGGTCTAGGAGCACGTCTGATCTGACATGTTCACACAGCTTTGAAAAGACCAGATTTGAGTCACTTCCGTATGGAAATGTGAACACAGCCTTGAAGAGCCTTTATACGTGGATCCATGCTCCACACAGTGAGTCTATGGAGCTGCTTTGAAGTGGACACAGTGTGAAGCAGCTGCACATGAGCCTAAGGACGCCGTGCCCAATGCCAGGTGTCAGCGAGAGAGGTTAGATTAAAGGGTTAAGTTTTGGAGGAGGGTGACTACACATTCTGTGGGGGTCCTATGCCCCCCCCCACACCGTGAGTGAGGAGTGGTGACAGACTTTCCTCAGTGCAATAACCAGCTCCCTTAGGAAGGCAGGAACTCCTTAATGTCCTTAATAAGCTTCATCTCGGTCTTGTTTAGGCTCATTTTCATCTCCAAACATCTCGCTTAATGAAAGGTTATCTTTGGAGCTCATTAATTTCCAACTGGCAATAAAAAAAATAGTCACGCTCTGTAGCCCTCCCCCAACACCTGAGCACATTGGGGCGGGGTGCTCAGAGATCCACACCTGCAGTGCTCTCAGGGCTGCCATCAAATGCTCACAGCAATATTTCTAGACCATGAAGTGTTGTCTATTAATCTAGACGTCCGGTTCCATTCACCACCACTGAGAACGAGTCTGTGTCTAGAAATTCATAGCATTCAGACAGCTAACATGAGCCTACACTCTCCATACCCAATGCCAAGAGTCTGCCAGAGGGGTATGGAGCCACCCCCCACCCCAGCACTGGGCATCCATATCTCCTGGATGGTCAGGCATCTAGAGCTAAAAAAAACCCACACCTGTAGTTCATCTTGTGCACTCATGGCTGCCACCAAATCCTCACAGCTGTGTTCGTACACCCTACTCCCGTGCAGTCCAGACGCCTGGTTCCATTCACCACCACTAGAAACGCAACCAGAAGTACTGGAGCTCTCAGACTCTGTTTATAGCAGAACTTTAGTAAACGAGTGGACTGCCCCATCGAGAAACAGGCTGTAATTTTAAAGCAGCAGTTGGCGTGCCGCTGGAAAAGACTGAGTCTGCCGCCGTGTCTGTGCTGGCAACCGGCGCCCGTGAATCATCAGGTCTCCAGCTCCAGCCGCTGAATATTCAGGAGCTCCACACCCTCTGGTTTTTACGGTTTATTTTTATGAATTTTATTGCTTGGACTTGATTTTGGTACTTGTGTGTGTGTGTGTGTGTAGGGAGTCAGCTGGCGTGTGCGGACGGGAACGCAGAGCTCCGTGTTGGTGTGAAACATGTTTTCTGTGGGAAGAAAGTTGAAAGTGATGGAGTGACAGTCGAGTCAGAGAGTGGAGGACCATCAACAGCATCATCAACACCCTGCTCCTCCACCTCCGCCCCCTGCCTCCACCTCCACCCATATCTGGGGGTCCGGCCACCTCCAAACAGCATGGATCACAGAGGCTGTGAACGGAACCAGACGTCCTCCCAGAAAGTTTAACCCTAAAATACCAGAGATCTGATCAGACAAGAGTCTGACATCAGTCATAAACTACACTGTACACACACAGCTCCTCGCTCCCTCTACAGTGAACTACATCAGTCACAAACTACACTGTACACACACAGCTCCTCGCTCCCTCTACAGTGAACTACATCAGTCACAAACTACACTGTACACACACAGCTCCTCGCTCCCTCTACAGTGAACTACATCAGTCACAAACTACACTGTACACACACAGCTCCTCGCTCCCTCTACAGTGAACTACATCAGTCACAAACTACACTGTACACACAGCTCCTCGCTCCCTCTACAGTGAACTACATCAGTCACAAACTACACTGTACACACACAGCTCCTCGCTCCCTCTACAGTGAACTACATCAGTCACAAACTACACTGTACACACACAGCTCCTCGCTCCCTCTACAGTGAACTACATCAGTCACAAACTACACTGTACACACACGGCTCCTCGCTCCCTCTACAGTGAACTACATCAGTCACAAACTACACTGTACACACACGGCTCCTCGCTCCCTCTACAGTGAACTACATCAGTCATAAACTACACTGTACACACACACTCCTCACTCCCTCTACAGTGAACTACATCAGTCACAAACTACACTGTACACGCACAGCTCCTCTCTCCCTCTACAGTGAACTACATCAGTCACAAACTACACTGTACACGCACAGCTCCTCGCTCCCTCTACAGTGAACTACATCAGTCACAAACTACACTGTACAAACACAGCTCCTCGCTCCCTCTACAATGAACTACATCATTCACAAACTACACTGTACACGCACAGCTCCTCTCTCCCTCTACAGTGAACTACATCAGTCACAAACTACACTGTACACGCACAGCTCCTCTCTCCCTCTACAGTGAACTACATCAGTCACAAACTACACTGTACACACACAGCTCCTCTCTCCCTCTACAGTGAACTACATCAGTCACAAACTACACTGTACACACAGCTCCCCTCTCCCTCTACAGTGAACTACATCAGTCACAAACTACACTGTACACACACGGCTCCTCGCTCCCTCTACAGTGAACTACATCAGTCACAAACTACACTGTACACACACACTCCTCACTCCCTCTACAGTGAACTACATCAGTCACAAACTACACTGTACACACACAGCTCCTCTCTCCCTCTACAGTGAACTACATCAGTCACAAACTACACTGTACACGCACAGCTCCTCGCTCCCTCTACAGTGAACTACATCAGTCACAAACTACACTGTACAAACACAGCTCCTCGCTCCCTCTACAATGAACTACATCATTCACAAACTACACTGTACACGCACAGCTCCTCTCTCCCTCTACAGTGAACTACATCAGTCACAAACTACACTGTACACGCACAGCTCCTCTCTCCCTCTACAGTGAACTACATCAGTCACAAACTACACTGTACACGCACAGCTCCTCTCTCCCTCTACAGTGAACTACATCAGTCACAAACTACACTGTACACACAGCTCCCCTCTCCCTCTACAGTGAACTACATCAGTCACAAACTACACTGTACACACAGCTCCTCTCACCCTCTACAGTGAACTACATCAGCCACAAACTACACTGTACACACACAGCTCCTCACTCCCTCTACAGTGAACTACATCAGTCACAAACTACACTGTACACACAGCTCCTCTCTCCCTCTACAGTGAACTACATCAGTCACAAACTACACTGTACACACACAGCCCCTCGCTCCCTCTACAGTGAACTACATCAGTCACAAACTACACTGTACACACACAGCTCCTCTCTCCCTCTACAGTGAACTACATCAGTCACAAACTACACTGTACACACAGCTCCCCTCTCCCTCTACAGTGAACTACATCAGTCACAAACTACACTGTACACACACGGCTCCTCGCTCCCTCTACAGTGAACTACATCACTCACAAACTACACTGTACACACACGGCTCCTCGCTCCCTCTACAGTGAACTACATCAGTCACAAACTACACTGTACACACACGGCTCCTCGCTCCCTCTACAGTGAACTACATCAGTCATAAACTACACTGTACACACACACTCCTCACTCCCTCTACAGTGAACTACATCAGTCACAAACTACACTGTACACACACAGCTCCTCTCTCCCTCTACAGTGAACTACATCAGTCACAAACTACACTGTACACACACAGCTCCTCACTCCCTCTACAGTGAACTACATCAGTCACAAACTACACTGTACACACACAGCTCCTCTCTCCCTCTACAGTGAACTACATCAGTCACAAACTACACTGTACACACACAGCTCCTCTCTCCCTCTACAGTGAACTACATCAGTCACAAACTACACTGTACACACACAGCTCCTCACTCCCTCTACAGTGAACTACATCAGTCATAAACTACACTGTACACACACACACCTCACTCCCTCTACAGTGAACTACATCAGTCACAAACTACACTGTACACACACAGCTCCTCTCTCCCTCTACAGTGAACTACATCAGTCACAAACTACACTGTACACACACACTCCTCACTCCCTCTACAGTGAACTACATCAGTCACAAACTACACTGTACACACAGCTCCTCTCTCCCTCTACAGTGAACTACATCAGTCACAAACTACACTGTACACACACAGCCCCTCGCTCCCTCTACAGTGAACTACATCAGTCACAAACTACACTGTACACACACAGCTCCTCACTCCCTCTACAGTGTTTCTCTCAGGCTTCCTGGTGTTTTGATGTCTCTGTTTATGAGGTTCAGTGGCCCTCTACGGGGAGATTTTCAAAAACAAAGGACGGAAAATCCTGAGATACGTTCAGACTGAGTTACGATCCAGACCTAGTCGCCAACTTCTGCAATCAGCTCCTCACAGCAATGTTCAAGGTAATACAGCCTTCCCAAAAGAGTAGACGTTTTTGCCGCAGTGAAAAGGCACACATTAATAACAAATGCCCTTCATTGGTCAAAGTCAGACAACAGTTTTATTTTTTCATAAATCAAGTTAAAAAAAATATAATAATACAATTTTCCAGGAGGCTATTTTCATTCCTTTAATTGCTTCGATAAAATAAAAGCAGCGGCTCAAATGGAAACTAATTACGGCGTCTTGAAATTCATCTTACATGGAAAAGGTGATGTAAACAAACGAAGCGCTGGTCCATTCTAGAAAAAAAAAAACTCATGAAGATAATTACCACAGGGCCTTTTTTTAATCTTCTCCGTCGCCTCAGTTCTATTGATCTCTGGGAGGGGGGCGTCACAACAACCCCAAACCAACCTCACCTTCCCGCTAGTGGGCGATGAGCCAAATCCACCTTGGTCTCTTGTCCTGGGCCGCTTGTGATGTCACTTTTACGTAAGTATTATTTATATATTGAGCACATTTAAAAGCTATTGTACTGTAAAATGTGCTTTACAACATAGAAAGGGAATACATATATAGATTATGGGTGAATAGAGTGTGACGACATAGGACCGAGTCATGTGTCTCTGGGATGGGTCCGAGGAATTACTGGAACCAATCGTTTCTTCCTTTTTCGTAGGTCATTTGCATAAAGTTTCTGCCATGACCTGCAGATCCACAAAGGCAAAGCAGGTTTGGATTTGGACAGGGCTTGGATGGTCCTTTTCTCAGGTGGTGTTGGTGTGGACACCAGGGGGCGCTGTCCCTGTGATCTGTGTTGATCCCAATGCCTGGGTGCAGTGAGCGGGACACTGTACTGAATAAACAGCACCGTCCTTCAGAGGTCCTGAGGTCAATATAGGCCTTGGTTCAGTTCCTGGAACAGAGTCTGGCTCAATTAGACACTGATGACCTAAATCTGCCCCTGTGGTCCATCTCTCTGTCCTTCTGACCGTCCCCATCTTCAATAAACTGGATCAGTCCCTACCTCTTGTCCCCTGTGCCATGAGGGGACTGGCGCATCGTCCAAGTGCAGGGTGGACACTTCCCTAATGTCCCGAAAACTGTATATCACTCTGGACGTCTAGAATAGTGCTGTAGAAGTAGAACTAGCATTCATTCATTCAAAATCACAGCTACAAGTCACTTGAAGCGGTCAAATGTTACTCTGGCACCGTAATGGTTTTGGGACATTACATTTGTCACTTAAGATGGAAGGTAGAATTCAAGAAGGAGCTACAGATACACAATAATGGCTATGACTAAGTTTGCTGATAAACTTATGATATGTAGTCCACCTGCATCCATCTAACACCCAGAGCACATGTATGTCTGGAACGTAGTTAGCACCATGCTAAACCCATGCGGCCTCAGTAAAGTGTGCCGGCTGGGCTAAAACATGGAGACATGACCGTGGTGTACCACAGGGTTCCATTGTTTTCCCCCTTCTGTTTCTGTTGTACACACTGCATGTTATTTTCCGTGTTTATTTAGAAATCCAGCAGCACACACTGGACGCTTGTCCTCGTTTCACTGTGGTGCGTCATACAAAAGCCCCTTGAATAATTATAGTCCATTATAGAGAACTCAGATATACCTATTCTATTAAGTCCAGATTTTCCCCTTTCTCTCTCGATAGGTTCTGTACGTTTCGGACTCGAAGGACTCGAAGGCCTTGTTTTTAATTTCTATATGCTTTAACATTTTTAATAACATCTGGATATGTTTAAAATTATGCCAGAAGCTCATGCGTCATTCACATCCAGAGAAACCCATTAGTGACCAGTGAGATGCCGCCCACGACCATCTTCACCACAAGTGAGTCAGACGCTTCTCTGAAGTCCGAATACATAAGTACATGAGGGAAAACACAAGGAGCCAGCGTTTTTACAGAGTGCATGCACTCGCTCACATTCACCAATCCCTGATCATCTGCATGTGTCTCTGCAAGAGCCTGGGGCCCATTCATAGACCACCTGCCCACTCACTGCATTTACTCTCCGGACAACAGCACGTCCAACATCGGAAATGATAGGTGTTAAGTGTGTTACTGTACCTTTTACACTGTTTTAACAGCCTGTTCTCTTTGGGAAGTTTTACAATGGATATTGGAACATTGTAGTGAGGATTTGGTGCGCAGATCTCTCATGACCCAGTGCTGGTGGGCTTTATACCCCTCTAGGTGAGTCTTGACACTGTGCATGGTGATGGTGAGCTTTGCTCCAATGAATTACACACCATTTATGAAAAGAAGAAGGCTGATGATTGAGCCCTGTGGTACACCACTCTGGATTTCAAAGGTTACAAATAAGACCCGCCCTCTAGGGGGCTCCAGAGGGGTTGAGGGTTCTTTCTGTCATCTGTTTATCAGGAGATATCCAGTTTGATCCTTCAGAGATGCCACAGCCCTCTGTAAGTGGTCTAAAAAACTACTCGAAAAAGTACAAGAAAGCTCAGCTTCACAGGAGAGGGCTAAATTTGAGAGAAAACGGCATAAATATAAGTAAAATATGCAAGACAGCTAATTAAGATGCTAACTGACATAGCGCCATGGCTAACAGTGTCCCAGAGCTCCACAACGAAACTTATAGTGTGTGGACGCACCCCCTCCAAAAACAACAGGACACAAACCCTGCAGCAGCCTGCATCCTGCATGTGTGCTGAGGCACAAGCGATGGGCTTTGGGACACCTGGCAACCCAGCGTGGAGAGCATAATTAACTGCAAACAGGTTAGTCTCAGCTTGACGACTGTTTCCGAGGTGATCGCCACGGTGGGGGGGTGTTGAGGGTGGGGTAGTTATAGAGGAAAGTGCCGTTAAAAGCTGGCACCATTTCAGCCGACTAATGCCAAGGACCTCTGCCAAGCAGCTAGGCAGCTAGTGCCAGGCGGCTAGCGCTAACGCCTCCATCTCAGAGAAGCTCTTCCAGCTTCAATTAAACAAGATGTCACTTCCTGGGAAGTTGAAAGGATAATAAATATATAAATAAATATTTAAAGTCATAAATAAAATGCAATCGTTAATGGAACTGTACAGTCAGCAATTAGCATCAGGATAGATGTTGCTTATTAGCTGTGTATCTGTTAAGAAAGTCAGCTCAAAAATATAAGCTTGCTAACAACCTAATCAAAAGTGGTGTAGTAGTAGTAGTAGTTTTATTGTTAGCTGCTACCAGTTGTTGGCTGTTGGATTCAATTGCTTAAGTTTATTTATTTAATAAACCAGTAAGAAAAAAAAACTATTATGGCTAATGATTAATGACAATTAGTCATCAATTAGCATCCTGCAAATGAACTCGGGTAGGTTGCTGGCTACTACCTTCTATTAGCATGGAAAGAACAGCTGTGTTAGCAGGTGGAAAAAAGCTCACATGGCTAATAATGAATGGGAATTTAACACCATTAATTAGCAGCAAGGAAATGACCCCATGCTAACTGTTGCCTACAGGCCTACTTTTGATGTTAGCTGCATTAGAGAGGACACTTGCACTGCTGATAATAAATAAATATATAGGAAATGTCATGAATTAGCCATTTGCATTTAGACTCATGCTGGTTGTGGGATAATAGCTTTAGTTCCTGTAGAGCCAAATGAAGAATGAGATATTGCTAACACACACACACACACACTAGCTATATATACTATATATATATAGCATTTGAACATTAGCTGTGTTAGCATGGAGAGAACATCAACTGTCAAAAAAAAAAAGCTAATAAAAAGTGTTAGCGGTTTGCTTCTTTAAATGCAAATTTAAAGCCTGCAATTAGCATTATGCAAATTAACTGAATCTTGTTGTTGGCTAATAGCTTCCGTACCCACATAGTGTTACATAAATATTTCATTCTAAGCAGCTAATATTGTTGACGATTAATGAAATTACAGCACTAGGTGAATGGATCCATGCTAATTGTTGCCTCCAACTTCTATTTGTCTCCAGCTGTGTTAGCATGGAGAGAGAAGCTTGTTGTTCTTGCTGACAGTCAAAGGCCATGATTGCTCGCTAACTCATCAGACGAGGTGTCACCCAGCCCAGCGAAGCGATGGCAGTGAGAAGGATGATGGACGACAGCGAGGGTAGAGTCTGAAGCCCTGAGCCGCTACGCCTGGCAGATGCTAAGGAGCGCTCTGAAACCAGTTTGAATTCCCTCTGGGGTCTGGGTAATAACCTCACACCAGAGAGGGTCCAGCTCAAGGTGAACCCTTAGCTCCATGACAACCGCACCGTCAAACGGCAACAAGCAGAAAAGCAGGGTAACAAGTGATGGGGAAAGGGACACTAACAAACAAAATAGGTCATGACCTTGGATTGCCACTAGCTTCCACCACAAGAAGCTAAACACACAGCAAATACAGCTAACAGCTAAGTGAATGGCCAGGGATTAGCATGATAAATTATTAATTACATAGCTGTGTTAGCATTCAAATAAACAAAACAAACAGCCACAAATTAGCATTATGCAAATCAGCTATTGCTCAATGATGGCCACTAGCTTCTGTTCCAAATCTGACATTAAATGTTAACAGTTGTCAAATAGGGTTAACGAGCTACAGCATGGGGTTCGCTAACGACAGCTGGCTGTTCTCCTCTATCTCTCTGAACTCTCTCTCTCTCATCTCCACCTCTCTTCTCTCACTATCTCTCCCACTTGTTCTTGCTTTTTCTTTTTCTCACTCTCTCTTTTACTTCTATTTGTCTCTCATTTGTCTTTCTCTCTTTTGCTCTCTTCTATTTCTGTGACACTTTTTCACTTCTTCCTCTCTCTCAAGGCTATCTCTCTCATCTCTCATTTCTCTCTTCTATCGCTATCGGTTCTATCTCGTTTGCTCTTGTTTTGTTTTTTTATCTTGCTCTTTCTCTCATGTCATTCTTCCTCTCTTTTATTCTTGCTCTCTCTGTCTCACATCTATCTGTCTCTCTCTCTTACTTTTTGTTTAACTCCAAAGCCTTAAGAATCCTAATTTTCGTTTAAAATCTATTTCACGTTTTGCTAATTTTCCAACACTGAAAGTGTCTCTGCGGCAATAGCAAGAGGCCTGCGCTGCACACTAATAGCCTGCTTCCCTGCTATTGCAGCTAGTCTCTGAGGACTGTCCCAATATCTCTCTCTCACACACACACACACTGAATCAGAATCCCCAGGAATGACATTTTATTTAGTGCTGTCCCTTTTCCCGACGATACTTTGTTAAGTATGAGTTCTTCATTTTACAGCAGATGTTTCTGAGGACATTTATTTTATTTCCTCCACTCTCTCGTGCCCACCGCCTTGTGCTAGCATTAGCTCCTGACACCGCACTCTGAGCCGCGTTGTTTCATTAGCGAGAACCTCTACGGGACGTGATGGACATGAGCGGCTGAGTGAAGTGCCCCCGCTCGGGGGAAACAGGGCATGGTGAAAGTTGGCACGGACGCCCCCATGGAAATGTTAATGCGGCGAGAGCGAGAGCGCGAGAGGACGCGGCAGCTGCTGGAGAGCTCTCAGGCTTAAATACCACCATTAGCACAGCGCTAGACCTTTCGCTGACTTTCTGCGCTGGACGCTTTGGATGGAAGAGCCAAGACCTGGCAGCTCGAGTGGATAAGCTTGTGGCTTTTATCTTTGTTTATTTACTGTTTTGCAACAAACATCCAAACACTTTTTTTGGCTTTAAAACCGACTGAAACGGCTCAAAATATTCTGTATATCATCGATGATAAAATACATTTGTCAACAGACTCAACACAATCAGAGGAGAACACTACCCTCTGTTCATCAGACTCAACATGCTAGGAGGAGAATGCTAACCTCTAACTAATTTTTTAATAACATTAGCTAATGATTTAGCTATATTAGCATTGCACATTTTTATGTTTCTAGCTACATTTGCCATATAACTTCAAATATAGTTTAGCTACATAAACTTTGTGGGATCTAATATGTTTTAGCTACATTAGCCTTATAGGTGCAAACATGTATTTAGCTACCTAGCATTGTAGGTTCTAATATGTTTAGGCTACATTAACGTTCTAGATTCTTATGTGTTTTAACTGCATTTTGTTCTAATATTTATCACCTACATTAGCCTTGTAGCTAGCACATATGACAGCTGATGTACCTATTAGCATGGTGCTAAATCTGAGCCTAAATATGTGGTTCGATCCGTACTTAGCGTCATGCTGAATTCTTTGACATTGAATCATAACCCACTCTCTATATGTTTTGACTAAAGCACATTAGCATGTTAGCATTGTTCATGCTGTTGTTATTCTCCCTCTCCTCTGAGGCTGTTTCCTGGAGGAGGTAATTTGAGGCACTATTTTTTTTTTCCCTCATTCTTGCCCAATTATCATCTTTAATAATGTGTTAATCATCGAGGAGCGAGTTTAGCGAGTCGCTAATCTAGGCATGGCACCAAAGGAAACAAATTTTGAGGATAATTAATTAATTGCTTTTTTCCGATAAACGCGAGTGTTAGCGCGACAGCTGCGACCCGGAGTGGATGGCCGATTACACGTCCCGTTTATTGGAAACACTGTGGAGCATATGGGCTTTAACGAGATTTTGGAGCCCACCTGTGTGTGCCCCCCTCCCCCCCAACACCCTGCTCTCCCCCTCCCACTTTCCCAATACCTGAAGGAGCTGCTAATTAGCCAGTGAGCTAAATCAGGAGCCTGAACACTGTGGAGTGAAGATAAACTTGCTAAATTCAACTTCACAGGGATCCAGTCACTTTGGGGATATGTCCCGACCCGTGGAAAACGTCACATGTTCCTAACCCAATGCCAAGGGTGCACCAGAGGGGTGTGAATCACAGTGTTGGGTTCCACTGAGCCTGTGTCCACACCCCATATAAAGACCACTAAATATTCACACAGCTATAATTACATTTCTACTTCCTGCATGTTCCCCTTTAAAGTAAGAGTCCCTTCAGAAAGAAGAGCTTGAAGATGTGGATATGCCACATGATTATAGTCTAACCCTGTTAATGGACTACATTGTGTGGTGGAGGAATAGTCGATTCTGGATGTTTCTTCTTGGCTTCCCATCCTTCCTCGTGATAAAACTGCAGTGACGTATGGCCTCTCATTACTTTACTGGAGGCTGTGGTACAAGTCTGTGGGGTCTTCGCAGGTAGTAATGAATATTTGACCCATTAATGTGGCCCATCTTCAGTTCTCGTTTGACCCGGAATGGTGGTGTTGTCTCAGGGTGAGTCTGGCTACGTCAGCTCAGACACAGCTTTGCCTTTTATGGGCCTGATGTTGACATTTGCCCCTTATCTGCCCCCTACAAGACATGTGGTAACCCAGGTCAAGCCCTGGTTGTGCTATAGCGCCAGTGCCGTAACTGACCCAGAAGAGCCACAACTGAAACTGGGCTGGATCGGTGACGGAGGGAGGTCCGTATGGAAAGCTGCAGCTGAGTCTGGTGCGTTTAGGTCCGTGGAGCTGCTCTGGGAACATCTGGTGTGCTGTAGTTCCCACCGCCAGAGGTGAAGGGCCCAGGAAAGCAGAGATTAGACCTGATTAACGTGTCCAGTCCAGAGGGACAGGGGTCATCAGCGCGGCGCCGGGCGAGAACACGTCTGTACCGACGTCTGTTGACGTGTTCATACGAGTGGCTCAGCATCGACCCGCTTTCACCGGCCGCACTGGTGACAGTTTGAGGAACGGATCGAATCTGTTTCCACATTGACTCATCTGCAAAGAGCAAAAGGAGCAGCTGCACATGAGTCTAAAGTCAGGGAGAGAGAGAGGGAGTGATAGAGAGGTGTAGATAAAGATAGAGGGGGAAGGAGAGTGAGGATATGAGAAAGTGAGGGACACAGAGAGAGAGAGAGAATATATGGTGGACAGAAACAGTGAGAGAGGGAGGGAGGGAGGAATGATGAGACAGAGGGGTGAGATGGTGAGAGAAAGATAGAGAGGGGAGAAAAGGAGAGAGAGAGTTGCTCATCTGCAGCTTGTCTGTGGAACTGATGTGGAAAAAATAAGGCGAATCAATAGGTGTGGGAATGTGTGTGTGTGTGTGTGGCCCTTTTTCCCTGACGGATGAGCGTCTCTCTCCCGTGACTGATGCCATCGACTGTTGGAGATGAACCCACCTGGAAGTAAAAGGAGGGAATTTGCTCCTCCGTCGATTCCTGACCTCCCTCGGCCGGAAGTAATTACCCTGCCCTGACCATTTGTTTATGTGTTTGTTTCTTTCTTTGTCTGTCTGTTTGTTTGTTTGTCTCTGGAATCCAAGACTGGAAATGTGCAAGAGAATCACAGAGACAATGTGTGGAAAACGAACATATATAATGTAAAAGGAATCAGAGAAAGTGTAGACACACTCCCCATTAACAACCACTCTCTCCACCCCTCACTCGGTCACTCACTCATTCACTCACTCACACCTGTGGACAGTTTCACACACTCACCCAGTCACTCACACATTCACCCAGTCACTCACACACTCACCCAGTCACTCACACACACTCACCCAGTAACTCACACACTCACCCAGTCACTCACACATTCACCCAGTCACTCACACACACTCACCCAGTCACTCACACATTCACCCAGTCACTCACACACTCACCCAGTCACTCACACACTCGCACATGTGGGCAGTGGCACACACTCACCCAGTCAATCACACATTCACCCAGTCACTCACACACTCACCCAGTCACTCACACATTCACCCAGTCAATCACACACTCGCACATGTGGGCAGTTTCACACACTCACCCAGTCAATCACACACTCGCACATGTGGGCAGTTTCACACACTCACCCAGTCACTCACACATTCATCCAGTCACTCACACACTCAACCTGTGGACAGTGGCACACACTCACTCGCTCATTCACATCTGTGGACAGTTTCAAACACTCACCCCGGAGGAAAACCACACAGACAGTGACCCAGGGGGACAGGCCTGAATCCCTGGACAGGAATTCCATCTTGTGCCAAAGTCCTCTGTGATATTCCACTGTCCTCAAAGCTGCTCCTGATGCTCCACTCCAGGAAGCACTCATCCTTCGGAAATATCAAACCCCACACCTGCAGCACTTGACATTAATCAGAGCACCGTCTCGGAGCGGGAGACGACGGAGCGCCGGATTCCAGACCGGAGCCAGCGCTTTGAAGAGCCTTCATTCCTTAACTTGGATTTTTAAAGGATGAATTACCACTTCACGGCCGGCTGAGGCATGACGGGCTCTCACGGGTGGAGAACATCCATGGCTCTTCCGGAGGGTGAGGACAGAGTCTGGTAATTAACTTTGGAAATCTCCTGAAAACTGGGAGAAGTGGCTACAGCATGGCCACTTTATCGGAAACACCTCTTGTGTTTCTCTTGTACAATGTGAGTGTTTCTGATAAAGTGGCCAGTGAGTGTCAGCAGAAAGGGGGTGTTTCTGATAAAGTGGCCAGTGAGTGTCAGTAGAGGGGGGGGGGTGTTTCTGATAAAGTGGCCGGCAGCGTACAGCTGTGAGGTAAATGGCGTTGATGAAGATGTTGTTTATTCCCGTCGTTCTGATGCGTCTGTCATTTAGTTTTTTTCTGTTCTTTGGCACAGCGTCCGTTTGTTGTCTCTTGTCAACAGCGATGCGTAATTACTGCATTGATTATCCTGATTAGAACGAACCCACACAGAACCCGAGACAGCTGTTCGTTCTCTCTCTCTCTCTCTCTCTTTACTTGTAAAGATGCTGAGCTGGTTCTTTCTCACATTTCTCATTGTCTCAGCAAATCAGAAGCCCACCAATTTCCATTTAAAAGAGTAGTTAATATACATCCGCCCTCCCTGCTCGCTCCACCCTCGATTACCCCAGATCAGCTTTACCTCACTTTACGGCCAGACTTTTATGGACACTTGCTCGTCCAGCGTTTCTTTTGGACCGAAGGACATTAATCAGGAGTGTCTCCTTCTCGTCACTGCAGTAAATCTCTGCTCTCTGTAGCGGTGTTCAAATACAAGCTGCGGAAAAGGTCTGGAGAATCAGCTCTGGACATTTTCCGGAGTTGCCCTTGTACTTGTAAATGATGAGGTGGGATGGAAAGGGCAGTCTTTACAGATTTATGAAATATCGGAAGTGAATTTATTTCAGAATGTAACGCACCATTGGGTTAAACCCCCACACTTTAAAATGTACAAGTTGTGAAACGCACAAAAGTGTGTGGTGCTAACAGCGACACCTTGTGGATGTTTATTATATAGCTGGAGATTTTCTGTTTGGTTCAGTCACTCAGAGTTCTCCGGAACATTCCCGGCTCTGTTCACACAGGGGCCGGGAGCTCGCAGGATAAAGTCAGGATAAAGTACGGGATAGCTGTTATGGATATTTGTGTTTACACACACAGCTCCTCCTGGTAAAGTCTGGAATGTTTAAGGTTACCGAGCTTTTGTGGGAAGAAGCTGAGCGATTATTCCCTCAGGACACACCTTCTAGCACTAACATCATAAACACACTGACAAGACTGAACACTGGGGAGAGTCTTTAAGAAGAACATTCATTCATTCATTCATTATCTGTAACTCTTATTCAATTCAGGGTCGCGGTGGGTCCAGAGCCTACCTGGAATCATTGAGCACAAGGCGGGAATACACCCTGGAGGGGGCACCAGTCCTTCACAGGGCAACACAGACACACACACACACACATTCACTCACACATTCGGACACTTTTGAGTCACCAATCCACCTACTAACGTGTGTTTTTGGACTGGGAGGAAACGGAGCACCCGGAGGAAACCCACGCAGACACAGGGAGAACACACCACACTCCTCACAGACAGTCACCCGGAGCGGGAATCGAACCCACAACCTTCAGGCCCCTGGAGCTGTGTGACTGCGACACTACCTGCTGCGCCACCGAACAAGAAGAGTTTCCCCTTAAAACAAATTATAATGGTCCTTCCCACGGCTTCTCTTCATCATTTAAATTCAAACCTGGATCTTTCGGAAGTGTGGGTCCTGTGGAATGCTGCCGGAATCCGTTCGCTTCCCCACAGCCATGAACAGCACCACATTTCTTCATTTTTCCATCACAGCCTCCCAGAACTCTGTGCAGACGGGCTGTTTCTCAAATACCAAGAATAATAAGGATGGACTTCGCTTGAAAACAAACTAGAGAAGTTTCCTCGCAAGAGTAAATTCATGATGCCATGGTGAGCGATGAGATTTTCAGGTGGAAAGTCATGAACTTTTGAGTGTTTGCTATTTCGGATCGAGAACATGTTCCAGGTACTTTGACCGCTCTCGGCACTTATGTTTTTGACTATCGGAACCTAAGTACAGCAGTGAAAAGAAGAACACACGAGAACTCGTGCAATTTCTCAATAAAAAGACTTGGCGAGTGTGACTCGTGAAGGGATGCTGTGGTCATTCTGCGATTGGAACGCCGGCGTACTTCATGGGTCACCGCCTCAGTAGCAGGGAACAAAAGCCATCGTGCTGAGGTTGATGCCTAATGCATTCTGGGATACCAGTCTTTCTGAAGTCTACAGAAGTCTTGTCCCAGTGCATCCTTGACGACATGAGCAGAGCAAGAACACACCTGGGGATCTGGACTGTACTCGGCTAGATGTGGACTTTTAAATGGAACGGTACCTGAGCTGCGACTGATGAGAACGCAAACACACTGTGAGAAACAGTCTCTGTCTGCAGATAAACTCCCTACAATGCTTCAGCAGAAAGGGGCGGGGCTGAACTGCAGATTGTAGCTTGAATGTGTGTGGCATCGTTGCTCACACCAAGTTATTACTGCAGCAGGGAAATCTTCAAGGATATGGTGGTGGTGTTGAGTTTTTTCGCAAAGAGAGCGAGGGGTGGACAGTGAATGGAGAGCCTGATGAACACTCTCACCCCACACACATACACACACTTCAGCACGGAGGAGGATGCTCTCAGTCCTTCACTAGACTCAAGTGTTTTCCTTCAGATTGGAAATGTAACACACTCTCTGCAGACGTCCTCATCACGGGGGTCTTGTCCCTCTCCTTCTTTATTTACATATTTATTACCTGGGTGAGTGTGTGAAAGTCTCCACAGGTGTGTGTGTGTGTCTGTGTGTGACAGACCTGTACCTCTCATACCTGAGGTGGATTGTGTGTTTAATTGAGACGAAGGTGCCTCTATCCGACCACGCGTCCACCAAACCCGTATTGAGCGTCCCTCCTTTCCTCCGGCATCAAATACGTCATTATTGATATTCCCGTCTGAGCGAGAGAGCCGTCGGAATGATGGACGAGCCATGTCCAGCTCCCCGGAGCGACGCGGTCCATGTGTAACCACCGTCCACTTCCTGTGAGTCCCCAGCCGAAGACATTGGCAATTATCGGCTGAGATGGATCGGCAAACTTGAGTCCGATCTATGCTTTCGTGTTGAACCAGCGCCGTAGGAAATGTGTCGACGCAGAGGTTTCCTCACGGATGTCTTTGAAAAAAATTTAAATCTTAAAGAGAAACAGGAACATTTTGCTCTGTCCCAAATAGCACCTTACCCCTTAATAGTGCAACTACTACTACTACTACTACTACTACTACACTGCTACATTGTGAACTACACAGTGTAGAGGAAAATGTTCGAGACTCAGTCCTAGTGGTGTGGTGGTGTAATTGCAGAGCGGAGGAGACCAGTGCAGAAGTATATATTCTCACAATGGCGTAGGGCACTCGCACAGTCTCACAGTATAGGCCACGGCATAGTCTCTGTGTCCCGTCCCCCAACTCCCAATGTCCTGACTCCTCACCACCATATCACAGCCTCTCTGAGAGAGAGAGAGAGAGAGAAGAGCAAAGGGCAAGGCACTTGCATGATATTTTGTTGGCGTCTATCGTTTGTCGCTGGCAGAGATGTGCTGGGAATCTCAGACCAGCTGTTCCTGCTGAGAGAGTGAGAGAGAGCGAGAGAGAGAGAGAGGGAGAACAGAAAAAGAGGGAGAGCGTATGGTCAAGTGAGTACAGAAGACGACAGAATTGCTTGCGCTGCTGTAAGCGCCGTCCGAGGCCCGAGGCTCAGACCCACACTCGGGCGGAGAGAAGCTAATTAGAGAAAACCGTCTGTGCGTCCGTCCCTCGGCGGAGAACACGGCGGAGAGGAAGAAAAGGTCAGGCAGGGTCGGACAACGGGGTTGGACAAAAAGACAGCAGCTTCTCAAAAGACATCTGGCTTGACGTCGCTTTCCCACAAGCTGAGAGCTGTTTACCGCATTCTGGGAGATTTATACATTACAGGGTTTACAATGAAAGAAGACACTCTGGAGCAGCTGCACATGAGCTCAAGGTCATCATGCGCCAATGCCAAGCGAAGGCTAGAGAGGTATAAAATCCCCCAGCTTTATCCTCCAACATCAGGACCAGACATCAGTCAGCGATTTAAGGTTAAGCAAATAAAGGTGCAACAGGGAAGTGAGCGGATGCATCAATAAAGGTGGCGAATGTAATTCTGGCCACAGTGCATTCTTTCTGCATGAAATGTAATGACTAAAGCACTGTGAAGTTACATATCCCTTTATAAAGGAGGGCATTATGTGCCGAAAAGTTTACAACATTCTGTCACAAAACACGAAGTTATAACTAACGCTGTCTCTCAAACCCGAGTCCAGCAAGTGACCAATCACAGCAGAGTCACTGTCAATCACTTCTGACTGGCTGTGAGCTGATCCCGCCTCCCTGCCACCCCCAACACCTTGCTCAAAGCCAGTGGCACTCATTTGGTCCAAATAAACCACGGAATCTAGGAATTCACGAATACTTTACTTCAAAACGTTCATCTTCCCAGAAAAAAAGGGCGTGTTTACTACAGTGTGGTGAGCAAGTGAATACACAGCTTTACCGATGTTTAAAGAGAGAATCTGAAGTGATCTCCATGTTTACAGTGGTGTAAAATGACACACTTTGCTCCTAGACATTTGACACCATCAGGTCATTAATTTTGCAAAGGGATTTAACGATGTGTCTACGACTCGATTAATATCGAATAATCATTGTAGCCCTAAGGCTGAGTGCCACCAGAGTCATGCAGCAATGTTGCCAGAACACATTTTAGCCCGTGGCTTTAAGGCAGCGACTGTGTCTGCTGCTGTCGACGAGGAGAAATGGGACACATCAGTGTTTTGCATCTCAGAGAGTTGAACTCTGTTCCTAATGCACTGGACTCCAGCTGCGATGATGTGAGGGGAGAAGAAGATGAGGCTTGAGTGCTCTTTCTTTCTCTCTCTTTCTGAGAAAAGGGGTCCATCTGTGGTGGTCCTGTTGATCAGATTAATGGACCGTGCCATGGATCAGTGGGGGTTTTATGGACCTCCGTCTGAACACCTAATGAGACGGTTCCTCTAGTGGAAGCTGTTTTAGCTCTTAAGACTCTGCAGGTCCTGTTTTCTCACAGGCTTTGTTTTCTCTGAACAACAACACAGCGAAGGTTATTAATATGAGGCTGGTCCCCACCTCGTCTACAATTCCGAGAAGGATTTACAGTAGGTGTGGGAACATTGTTGCTTCACTGATGAAGGACCTACTGAGATGAGCTACTGTCTCTGACTTTACATCTACAAGGCGGATCAACGAGGTAAGAGTGTTTAACAGGGATTTAAAAACTCCAGGAGTCCCTGCTGTGTCTGATCCGTTCCTACCACACCACCACCACATCAGTGTCTCTGGAGCGCTGAGAATGATTCACACCCCAAATCAGAGTCTACCTGCCCTCAGATGGTCCTGTGGGCTTCCTGATCACTAAAGAACCGGGGGTAAAAGAGGTTTGTAAAGTATGCAGAACAACGGATGGACTCTCATCTGTAATTGTGGAACAACAGAGAGTCCTAATGTCTCTGAGGAACTGGTCGGTCGTTCAGAAGGAGGCTGATCCTGCCAGGTGTCTTGAGCCCAAGAAATCGGTGAAAATGGAGGGCTAGGTTTCATCAGATCTCCCTCCAGAAGAAGAAGCACAGAGCAGTTTCAAGGATTAAAACAAGTGCTGTGTATGGAGGGGAAAAAAAAAGAGACAGGAGACACAAAGACTGAACCTGATCTGGGCGAATAAAGGCAACTGCACAGATCTGGAGAAGATGAAGGAGTTTACTGGAGAAAAACCTCAGCTAAAAAACTACAAGAAAACCAGGAGAAACCACATTGGAACTACACCCAGAATCTGCAAGTAGCAGAATGTGAGGTTCAGCAGGGTGTGGCTAGGACTTGTCAAGTTAACAGTCATTGTTCCATCTTGATCTGCAGTGGTTTTTCTCAGGAAGGAAGGTAAACCTAGCTCTATCAGTGACCCTCAAACTATCCCCAAAACCATTGATAAATCTCTAACCCCTAACACAAAATAGAGTCAGATTTTCATGATAAATCCTGGGTTAATTATATTCGGATGGTTCTGGGAAGTGATACATCAAAGAAGAAACAGAGAGAGAGAGAGGCGTATTGCTCTGCACATAACAGAACATACGAGCGATGACAAAACGCCTTCGTTAGCAATGTCGTGTGCGGCAGGGCTTAACGGGGCGAGCGAGGAGTCCCGACAGCTGAGTGAGTCAGTGGAGCATCTGCTGAGCCATCCACAACCTAACAGCACACTGACATTTACTCACTGGCCACTTTATCAGAAACACCCCCCCCCTCTACTGACACTCACTGGCCACTTTATCAGAAACACCCCCCCCCCCTCTACTGACACTCACTGGCCACTTTATCAGAAACACCCCCCCCCCTCTACTGACACTCACTGGCCACTTTATCAGAAACACCCCCTTCTACTGACACTCACTGGCCACTTTATCAGAAACACCCCCCCCTCTACTGACACTCACTGGCCACTTTATCAGAAACACCCCCCTCTACTGACACTCACTGGCCACTTTATCAGAAACACCCCCTCTCTACTGACACTCACTGGCCACTTTATCAGAAACACCCCCCCCTCAACTGACACTCACTGGCCACTTTATCAGAAACACCCCCCTTCTACTGACACTCACTGGCCACTTTATCAGAAACACCCCCTCTACTGACACTCACTGGCCACTTTATCAGAAACACCCCCCCCTCAACTGACACTCACTGGCCACTTTATCAGAAACACCCCCCTTCTACTGACACTCACTGGCCACTTTATCAGAAACACCCCCTTCTACTGACACTCACTGGCCACTTTATCAGAAACACCCCCCCCTCTACTGACACTCACTGGCCACTTTATCAGAAACACCCCCCCTCTACTGACACTCACTGGCCACTTTATCAGAAACACCCCCCTCTACTGACACTCACTGGCCACTTTATCAGAAACACCCCCTTCTACTGACACTCACTGGCCACTTTATCAGAAACAGCCCCCTCTACTGACACTCACTGGCCACTTTATCAGAAACACCCCCTTCTACTGACACTCACTGGCCACTTTATCAGAAACACCCTCTTCTACTGACACTCACTGGCCACTTTATCAGAAACACCCCCTTCTACTGACTTTCACTGGCCACTTTATCAGAAACACCCCCCCCTCTACTGACACACACTGGCCACTTTATCAGAAACACGCCCCTCTACTGACACTCACTGGCCACTTTATCAGAAACACCCCTTTTATCAGAGTGGGGCTGTGATGACAGATGGCTGTGGCTTCCCTGTAAATCAGATAAATATTTATTTGTATTATTTTTTTTATGTTAATGAACTTCATGGTGAGTAATGAGTTTGAAAGTAACTGGAGGAGATCAAATTCGAGTTCCAGACTGAACAAATAAAGCGGAAAATGCTGAATATTTTGGGAAATATCAGGAACTCGACAAATCCGTCACTGCACTCGCCTCCGAGATAACGAGCCTCATCTGTTTACTTCTCACTGACCTTTCAGAGAGAGAACGAGAGAGAGAGAGAGACTGCAAGCCACTCCTCAAGCTCTGATACATAAAGAACAGAGACAAGGGGAACACTGGCTCATAAATAAACAATAAACAACAATGAATCCGATATACAGAGAGAGGGGGGGGGGTGTTGTCTGAATAGAGGGGTGTGCAGAACGTGGAGACAAATCCCTGTTGTTTAAATGGCCTTTTCAGAGTGGTTCAGGACCCAGTCTGGTTCTGTTATCCAGAGAGAGCTGGAGTTTTCCAGCCCAAATCGGTTGTGGCAATGAGAAAATGTGTCTATCGGACATGGACGAGTCGTCCTCCTCCCTCCAAGTCAATACTTGAAGGAAGAAGGAGCCTTCAACTTCCACAACTGTGTTGCTCACAGTGTTATTTATCTAAACTCCACTCTCTCTAGGACCCTGGCCATGGGAAAACAAGACCCTGAGATCTCGGGACATTGAAGATATAGGACTGTTTAGACACAGATCTCTGAAGACATGGGAGTCTGGGAGGATAGGCCACTGAGAAAAGAGACATAGGACATAGGATATTGATAACGCAGGACTCTAAGAACCTCTGAGAGCATAGCATTTTAAGAACATGGGATTCTGAAGACAAAGGGATTCTTAGGATACTGGACTCTGAGAACATACGACAGTGAGAACACAGGATATCAAGAACACATGTCTCTGAGAACACAGGAATCTCAGGATTAAAAAGTTTGGAGAACATTAGATCTAAGGAAATTGGCTTGGAAATGTAGTTAATGCCACCATTAGCTTATCTGGCTAGTTTCCAGAAATCCCAACAGTGGAATTCCTGTTTAAGGATATGAAACTGGAGTGAGATCAGTCAATCAACACAGAAAACAGATCGTCAGGAGTGTTCTAGAGTGTAGATCAGTGGGAATCAGACCTGATCCAGTTTTACTGATCTATTCTCTTTGATCTGAGTCAACTGGACGATGCCCATGAGGTATTCTGGAGAGAGATGTCTTCTTGTCGTCCATGTTCCTGTCTCCGGATGCCTTTGAGGGAGCAGGCTAAGAGCTGGAATAGATGGAAAACTACAAAAAGGATTTCATTTCAGAGCCAGCACCAATGGGATGATTTTCCCAGCAAACTTCAGAATTGTGTCCCCTTCGTTCAGATGTTGCCCTTCCCTTCATCTTCTGTTTTTTCACTTCTTTCCTTTAGTCACCTCCCTTCTGTTCTGTTCTTCTTCACTTCTCGGGATATCCCACCACGCCCCCTGCTAGCACAGGCGGCATCACCTCGGTGGTAATTACAGTGCTGATCGCAGTGACACCTCTCCTGGCGCCGAGATGAGACGAGATGAGACGAGACGCCCTCCAGACAAGAGGAGAACCGCTCTGGAGCTGTAGCTCACGGCACTAATTAGAACGTAGTGCTAGCTTCAGGGGAACAGCCACACTCCGTCTCCATCAGGTGTGTCTGAGATAACGCCGGAGAAGACATGGAGTTACAGCGCACAGAGATAGAGGATTTCTCGCTTTAAGTCACTCACTCCAGCTTCAGTCAGAGCCTTTATTTATTTGTTTGTTAGTTTGTTTATTTTGAATAGCTTGTGCTTGGTCATTATACCTGGAGATAAACCAGACTTTAAAATCCACCCTCTACAGTCTGAAATTTCATAACAAAGCATGGAATGGTATGGACACAAGCCTAAGGTCACTTTGCCAAATGCCAAGTGTGATTGGAGGGGTGTCAAGCCCCACCCCCCAGTGATGGAGCACCATCACTGAAATAAATTTGGAATCCAGAGCTAATCATCAAAGTTCAGAAGCTGACCTCGCTAGGTTTACACCCTCAAATCCTCACAGCAGTGTTCAGTTCTAAAGCCTTCTCAGAAGAGAGGGCGGTGTCAGACTCCTGAAGAATCCCCTTCATTCCCAATCTTTTGTGGGAGATCTCAGCTGACCATTAAAGCAGCAGTCTGACCAGCTCATGCTAAAAATAAATAGGACGTCTGGTCCTGAGAAGAGCTCCAGTAATGCCCAGCGTTTAATCAGATGCTCTCCAGCCGCTCGCTGCTAAAGTGCCTGAGCAGTGGTCAAGAGAGGATACTTAGAGCAGATAGCTCCCCCTTGTCCCTGCATGGAAGGCCTGTCTGTAAATGATGACTGCGCTGGCTCTAAACTTCCAATTAGCGCATGTTATAAAGTGATAATTAAGGAATCCCGCTTTGGGAAGGTGTCTGGGCTCTGGGAGTGATAGCTTGCTGACTTTGGAAACTGACCTTCCCTAAATGCGGTGGAGGCTAGATATGTGGTGGCCAAAAGTGGACAGTCCTACAAGGTGTTACTACAGTCTACAAGATGTATACAATACTAGGATCCCTATGCACAATTCCAAGGGTTGGCTACTGTGGTCTGAAATATGGCACAACCTATTGGGATGCTAATAGTAAGAGGTGTTTAGCTATAAAACTATGGGTTGACAAGTCGTCCTTCATTGTTTCACTTTTAGTAAGTACTGACCACTGAATGACCCCACAAGACATGCTAATTTGGAGATCCCATGACCAGAACATGACCAAAGGCAGTGGCTCCGATACGCCAACATCACTTCCAAGACCTGACTACTCACTCGCTGCTGGATATTATCCCCACTTCCGCAACAGGGGGCACTGTATTTGTCAAGGCTATTGCCTTCACCTGACAGTGGTTTTATTCTTGTGGCTGATACTACTCTCTGCTAGCACTCCTATGAGGCTCCTAATAGTATGTTAGTACTATGTTAACACTCTAGATTCAACAGTTGTTTTTCACATTTTACTTCTTGTTCTTTTCAGTTTTCCATCTCTGCTTACACTTGGGGGCATATCTAGAACTTCTGATCTAGAAGAGGTTCTAGAATAATTTTTATTTGTCCCAAAATCCTGGCTACAAAGAGTGGATCCTTCCTAATTTGTATTAGTGGATTTGTTTGATTAGGTCTGTGATACCTAAGCTCGGGTCCAGAAATAACCATTCACACACCGCCTGATATACACCCCCCAGCCTCAACAGGGGCACAGTAACCTGATCATGAGTGTTATTCAATTTTCCTGCCAGGGGTTTTAATCTGTACTCTTCTCTGCTAGCGCTCCTATGAGGTTTCTAACATTACATTATCCCCAGTTTGACATGCTGTAGATCTCCTGCCTGTTGCTGTTCTCCATTTCTGCTAACATTCAATGAAGTGTCTAGAACCTCTGATCTAGACGAGGTTCTAGATGTTCTAGAGTTTATAATGAAATGGGGGTTTGTATTGGTACCACACAGATTGACATAGTTGGGGTGGGGCCAGGTAACAAATACATTTGGATCAAATCTGTGTCACTTTTGGCTCTTACAGCTCAGTTACGACACTAGCAAGTGTTAGAGTCAGACATCATAAGCTGGCCTTGACACTGGGCTCAGCAAGATGCTTGTGGGCCAGATGTGGGCCAAATGTCAACATCTGGCCCATTTAAGGTGGATCAATGGCTAAGGATGGATAGCCAAACTCACACCGAGTTAATTCTAGGCCAAATGTGAGCCATAAGAGAACAGCAGATGTTCCACTTTTGGGCCAAATATTCTTTGATGTCTGGGGGTGGGGGTTTTGATGACTGAAGAACAGGGTGAAAAAGGGGCCGACAGTCTGTGATTGTAGAAGTGCAGAGTGCACCTGTGTGGAGTTTGGTCATCTTTTCATTCCCCACCCATTGTCTTCCGCCAGTGTCCAGTCGTTTACGTTTTTTTTTTGTTTGGATGGAAAGCACTTGTGCCCAAGGCATGTTTGATTTCTTCTCCTCCTCCAGCTCCAGGTCCTGTGCTGTTTGCACTTCTATATCTCTCATAGCCCGTATTTGCTGAGACCCCTATATCCCCCATAGATTGCTTTGATTTCGTGGTTGGGACCCAGCTCATGCACAGAGAGAAAACAAACGGCGGTGGGTAAAAGTAATTCAGGAGGGTCCGGCGCTTCTTTTCAATAAATCACACCCTGCAAAGCCCCCACCACCTCCGCCTTCCCCCTCTTTGCTTTATTGGATGCCCAGGATGGCAGTGTATTACGTCCAGTGGATCTGAGGGAGCCTTCCATCAATAACAGGGGGAAGCTGTGGTGGAGCTGAGTCTCTGGAGAAAAACGACAAGCCCAGAGCGTTCTCTTAATGACCAGGAGTCGAGAATCATCGCTGGAAACATGGTCTTTCTGATGATGCCTTTAGTGCCGAGCCACAGGGTCACCGTCAGCGACCGCTGAGAGAGGGCGTTATTGATTAGCAGCTATCAGTGCATCCCTCTAACTTGTTAACGAAAATTGTTGTTGTTTCTTGGTACTGGGCATCTGCATGTTGGCTATTTACAACCTGTTGCGATGTATCAGTGGACAGCCCACTTCTGAACAGTCTAAAGTGCAATTACCCTCATATTGTTTGCATGCTAACAACAAAGCAAGTTCCCAAATTAGTGTCTTAACTCCTGTTAGAAATGTCCTCTCAGAAAATGTCCACACCTCAGGATCTGTGCCTGGTCTCAGAGCAGCTTCATATTGCTGATAGTGATTATAACATGTAAGACCCGTCATTTTATTCCCTAAGCATCTTCCATGGTTGCTATAGGAAAGGTTAGCCTAGCAGGGGCTAGCAGTTTATGGGTGAAAGCAGAGTTATAGGTTTATGAAGCTTACTTAAGGTTCATAAAAAAAAAAAAAAAAAGTTACAGAAATCATATTAAGGTGTTTATGCGGGAATTATCCTGGTTCTAACAAACACCACTGTATGGATAACAATGTCTGATCTATTAGATGTGGTTACTACTCCACACATTTTGAGATGAGTGTCTGACGCAATGCAGAGGCTGATCATAAATCTTGTAGCACCAGTATAAAGCTAAAGAACCCAACATTCAGATCCCTAACCTGCCTCAGACGACTCATTGTGTTTCAGCTGGGGTTGGATATTCCGAATGTTGTTGACAGAACGATCAGTTTAAACCGCCGTCTGTCCTGGAAGGCTACAAAGTAATTGGTCAGAAGACGCCGGAGCTGGGGAAGCTCAGCTGGCCTCGATCCCTGGAAGAGCTCTTAAAGAAATGAAGGCTGTGATGTGAACCACCAGAAAACCTTTGCCTATTGATGCTCCAGGATCAAAGGCTCCAGTTCAGAGACGGATGACAGTCTGATCTGTTCTTTGTTTTTGCTGTGGTGTGCTGCTTGTATCTGGGCTTGTTTCAGGATTGTATTTCTTCTCACACTATAGAGTCTGCAGACAGCAGGTGATTCGCAGTGAGAGATTCCCTCAGACATGGGTTTGGACATCACTGTGTGTATGAATTTCTGGAGAAACTTCAGAAAAAATATGTATGATCATCTCAGAAAAAAAAGTGTAGTTTTTCAGCTAATAATTTTGAGTGTAACTTTTTTATTACATACACTGTGTACTACGTAGGGTAGATATCTGAAGATATTTGATATTCAGCCCTAGGGGTTTGGTGGTGTAACTGCAGTTAGTTTCAGAATTACGGTTAGGTTTAGTGCCATTGTACATGTATGGCCTTCCGTTCAATGTATGGCCTTCCGTTCAGCTTCGGAAGGCCTTAACCAATGATGGGGCGATCTATATTGAAAACACAGTTTGTGACATAGTGGTGATCATATAGTTGGAGGTTCCCGAGACTTTAGGAACAGGGTTAAAATGGCTGAACAAGTATACACACAGGTGGAGAACTGTCTGTAATTGTAGAACTAAAACACACACCCGTATAGTCAGTGGAGCTAACAGGGTGTGGAAAAGTGTGGGTCGTTTTAACATTAGATCTGATTGGTGTATTTAAATATATAGGAAACCACTGAATTGAGCCAGGCTCAAATACACTGAGGTACAAAAGCTTGTCATTTTCATGTATACACTTTGCTTCATAAATGTTAAATCCATTGGCCACTTCAGGTTACTTACATCAAGAGTTAACGCCACGGACAGCTCTTACGCAATCCTTCCACTTGTTCGCAAATCTGTGCTACATCGCATCTCAGAGCAGGAAGATGTTCCCCTGATCCTGACCTAGTGTCCCAGATCTGGATTATTAAAGTTTCAGGAGGCTGCTGCTTCCTCTGTCTTTGCCTATGCTTCTGCATTTGCTGTTGCCTCTGCCTCTGCCTCTGCCTTTGACTCTACCTATTGCTTTGAAGCTGTTTGTATCTGTGCATCTGCCTCATTTTGTGTTTCTACCTTTAAGTCTGCTTATGTTTTTGCATTTGATTCTGCCTTTGACTCTACCTATGCCTTTGATTTTACCCATGCATTGCCTATGACTCTACCTATGCCTTTGATTTTACCTATGCCTTACCTATGACTCTACTTATGCCTTTGATTTTACCCATGCCTTACCTATGACTCTACTTATGCCTTTGATTTTACCCATGCCTTACCTATGACTCTACTTATGCCTTTGATTTTACCTATGCCTTACCTATGCCTTTGATTTTACCTATGCATTACCTATGCCTTGAATTTTACTTATGCGTTACATATGACTCTACCAATGACTTTGCCACTTCGTCTACCTCTGTCTCTGCCTTGCCTGTACCTGACATTTTTTCTCTGCTTTTGTCTTTTCATTTGTGTGTCTTTACAAATTCATTTTTTCTGCCTATGCCTTTGTGTCTTTTTTGTGTCTCTCCCTTTGCTTCTATCTCCACTCTGTGTTTCTTATTTTGCTTTGGCCTCAAAGTCAGCCACTGCCATTGTCTTGGCTCCTATATCTGCCATTGATTCTGCTTCTGTTTTGCTTCTGCCTCTCCCTATGAATTTTCCTCTTCTTCTTTCAAAGTTGGTTTCTCTGTACAGTGTCCTTGGGTGTTATGAAAGGTGCTTATTAAATAAAATATATTATTATTATTATTAATGTCTTTGACTCTGCCTTTGCTTATGCCTTTTCCTGTGCCTCAGCCTCTCTGCCTTTGCTTCTTTCAGTAATGTACTTGTTAATATGTGGGAAGTCTTTGGGCCAATTACGCAGTCTCAATGAAGTCCAGTGACTGAGGACTGACTCATTGTGCCTGAGCTGGTGAATTATACATGAAGAAGAAAGACAGGGAGAAGAAGGGGAGGGAGAAAAAAGAGTGCTCCCAAGAGCACGGCGCTCAAAAATGTGTGATATCAGTGTGTCATCCGAGGCACAAAAAACACACGGCTGCAGAGAAACCTCCACAGTAACCCGCTACTGAGAATCCATGGGGTTTAGACTAGCATTAGCCATTGAAAAAAATGACATTAAAGCTGCTTACAAACATAGCTGTGAGTATTTGTGCCCTAACTGCTCTGGACATTTTTCCTCTCTTTGATGTAGATAGCCAAAAGTGGCTGTACACACTCGTCCAGTGTTGCTTTTTTGTTTTGTTTTGTTTTTGAGATAAAGGGTTTTAACAAGTAGTTTGTCCTTTTCTACCTGTTGTAACAGCATTTCTGCAGGGATTGGATGGCATTCGGCCACACTAACATTAGTATGTTTTGCTGAATGATAGACACTGGGCATGGTACCCGTAGGTTCTTGAGCACCTGCTCAAGGCCACTTCAGATTATTCTACTTCTTCTGAGTTTGTTTTTTAACTTGAGAAACACACACACAAATCAATACTCAGGTTGAAGAGCCTGACACTGTACTACTGCTGTGCTGCTAATTTACATGTGAAACAGCCATAGCAAGTGAGACCATCTGGGATCCTGAAACCCAAAGCCAAGAGTGAGCTAGGAGGGTATAAACCCCCTAACATTGTCCTATAAAGCATTGAAACTCTGTTGCCTGGAGTGAGGAAGCAACATTGACTATTTCTGGAAATGTTGGTTTATTTTGTTTAAATTTTAATTAAACCAGGCAAATCATTAATAACATATTCTTATTAACAAAGGCAGCCTGGCAAACAACAAGGGATCCACATCTCATCATCTGTTCCTGAGTTGACTAATATTTATTTGGGACCAAATGCCATCAAATCCTCACAGCAATGTTCAAACATGCAGTGTAAACCCTTCCCAGAAGAGCAGCAGCTGTATCCACACACCCTTGGCCTTGTAGTGAGCTACAAACAACAATGACACAATGCAATGGTGATGAAGAGCATCAGCATTCAGATGAGGCTATGAATATCCACATATGAGTCAGAAAGAGAGAGTGAGAGAGGGAGAGAAAGGGACTGGAAGACACAGTATTTTTCAAGGCTGCCGGGGCTTGTCAGCATTTGTTCTTTCTGCCGAAGGAGATGAAAGGCGGATGATGTCATTACTTGCACTCTCGCTTGCTGTGGAAACGGGAAAGGCAGCGGCGGCCATGTCGTCCCCTTGGTAATTATCCGCATTATCCAACCCGTTACAGGGAACCAATGTTGGGCACAGGTGCTTTTTCTTCCGAAACGCAATTATCCATCTATTCAGCTTCTCTCATCTACTGCTCGTCAAGCCTTTGTCATTTGTGTGAGAATTTCGTGGAGGATTCTGGGATGGAGGGATTGTTTTGACGGCTCTAACACTCCTTGCATTGTGCGTTCATTGATGCTCTGGAGACAGAGATGTAACTCGGCAGAACATTTCCCAAAATTGCCAAGGAAAGCCCCATAATTATAACGCATTTCTGAAATTTTCAGCTGAAATTACAGAAAGATTACAGGATATTCACTCCCTCCATTACTGCACTAATGCTTGGAATGTAAAGTAGTGTTCCAGAAAGTTTTCCAAGGTTTCCCAAGGGAAAAATAAAACAGGACAGAACTGTGGCTATTAAATGTGGGCTAAAACATTGCCTCTTTTGATTTTGTTGTACTTTGATGTAGCTTTTCATGTTATACATTCCAGACTTTCGCAGTTTGATTAACATGGAGTTTCCAGAAGTCCCACCTGCTTCTTTGCTACTGTGTTATTTTCTCCTTGTAACTAGTCAACTAACCTACAGTGACATTTCATCCATCGAGACTGTGTCCTCTGTAAGTCCATCATGATGATATTGAGTTGAGTTAACCATGGTTATTTTTTCAAATGTGATCATTCTACTCAACAGAAAAATAAACTCTTATTTTTCTGTTCCTAGAAATCATCAAGCCTTCCTCTGAAGACCTAATCTTCTATTTTAAATTCTGCAGTAGCCCACCCTTGGCCTTGATGCAGCTTTACACTTCCTAAGATTTTGGCGTTCTCTCAAGCAGCTTGGTGAGGAGCCACCTGGGATGAGTTTCCGACAAGCTAAACCCTTGTTGGCTGCTGGAAACAACCTGTTGAAATAGAAGTATATTTATAATGTGCAATATTTTTTTTTTTCTTTTAAAGTCAGGTTTGGCCTTGGGAAGTGTGGGCGGTCCATGTGGGAGTGTGTTAGCTGGGCATGGCGAAGTTCAACTGAACTACATTCTGGGAAAAAAAAAAAAAACCTGAATGTCCAGGTCATTGTGATGTAGTCATTGGTATTAACCATGAATAGAATGCTCCTTTTCTACACATTGTGACTTCTCGGTTATGCCTTTGGGGTTGAGCAAAACTCCAACGACTTTCTTAGGACATGTGTTTCAACTGAAATACATTTACTGCAGTTTGAGGAATCAGCAAACTTCAAATTCCACCTTAAATAAGCTACATCTGGTGTTCTGATGATAGGATTTATGTGGTAAGTTGTTTTCTATTTCTCTGTGAAACCCCAGGAAAATCTTGATATCTGAAAAATAACTTTATTTCCCATCCATCTCCACCTATCTCATTAGATCACATTCTAAACACATCACTTGGCAGCCAGTCAGAGGAAAGTTTACCCAAGCCTGCTTAACCGATCAAAGCATGGTTTAAAATGAAGTTGTTGATAAAGCAAACATATTTATGAACAACTGCTCAAAGATAGCGGCACAGTCGCACAGCTCCAGGGACCTGGAGGTTGTGGGTTTGATTCCCGCTCCGGGTGACTGTCTGTGAGGAGTGTGGTGTGTTCTCCCCGTGTCCGCGTTGGTTTCCTCCGGGTGACTGTCTGTGAGGAGTGTGTGTGTTCTCCCCGTGTCTGCGTGGGTTTCCTCTGGGTGACTGTCTGTGAGGAGTGTGTGTGTTCTCCCCGTGTCCGCGTGGGTTTCCTCCGGGTGACTGTCTGTGAGGAGTGTGGTGTGTTCTCCCTGTGTCTGCGTGGGTTTTCATCTGGGTGACTGTCTGTGAGGAGTGTGTGTGTTCTCCCCGTGTCCGTGTGGGTTTCCTCCGGGTGCTCTGGTTTCCTCCCACAGTCCAAAAACACACGTTGGTAGGTGGATTGGCGACTCCGTGTCCGTAGGTGTGTGAGTGTGTGTGTGTTGCCCTGTGAAGGTCTGGCGCCCCCTCCATGGTGTATTCCCGCCTTGTGCCCAATGATTCCAGGTAGGTAGGTAGGATTCCACCGCGATCCTGAATTGGATAAGCGCTTACAGATAATGAATGAATGATAATGAATGCTCAAAGATGAAAAATTCAGGGGGGTGGTGTATAAAAACACACCTGCGCAAGTGTGACCCAGGCTTGCAACCGAGCATATCCCTGCTGTTAGCATTAGCTGCAAACAATCACATGTTTCCACTCTGTTTCCAAAGGAAATTGCATCAGAGCCAGTTGCCCATGAAGAAAAACAGCTGGAACGGAGGCTAGGTGACGCAGATCACACATCACAAACAACATCTGAACACCTCGAATCAAAGAGATTAGCATTATCATACCCCTGTGTTCATCAAAGAAGGGCTCCCTGGCTGAATGCCATCTAATATCACAACAATGTTCTCTCTAAGTAACAGAAACGACAGTTCAGGTGCCAAATCACTCACTGAACATCTGCTTTTAATTACACTGAAGTGATTTTTGGTTCTGGATGTTTTATTAATTTCTAAGCTGATTTTCATTGATAAAATAACACAATTACGTTAATTTTTTTCATCCTTACAGGTCACTAAGTTCAGATCGTATTATTTGTTTTATTATTTAAAATATAAGTCATGCCTTTATGTATTTTTTCTTGCTTTTATAAGCTATTTTTAATTTTAAAACACAGCTTTTACAGCCTATGTAGACAGCCAAATGGTTCTGGCCCTAACCCCCCAATGCCAGGGCCCACTTGCCACATGGATGACACTTCAGCACAGCCATATCTCTGCCAGATGTGGGTTGCCAGATCTGTTTTCCGACGTTTGGTTCAAGGAGAATTTTCTATATGTGGATCATTGTTAGTTCACATGCAGCTTGCCAGCATCGACACTGGGCCAGCAGCGGTGCTTCTCTGCCAAAAGTGGCCCACATCCGCTCACTGTCTGGGTTAGAAATAACACTTTTGGAGAGTGTATTGTGTCATTCCCTCAGAGCCAAATATAATGAGATGTTTCCATAAACGTGAAAGGGCTAATCATGGCACTTTCAGCGTAGTTTTTATGCAACAGCTCAACACACCACTATTGCCTCCATCTCCTGAAAAATCAGCCGCAGAAAAATGAAGTGGAGCGATTCACCTTGTGGAATTACCCTGACCTACATAGTCATCCTCCACCAGACAATGTAAACACCAATAAACCACATTATAACGTGACAAGGCACACTCTGACAGGATTAAAACTGTGCTACGGTTATCATCTGCTGTTTTAATTAAAGTCCTTTAACCGGAGGCTTGAGGACTATGTAGGTTAAGTTTATCCAGGGATAGTTTGGCTAATAATCACAGCTAAAATGACTAGAAGTTCAATGTACAAAAACAGTCGTGTTACGGGAGACGGAAAAGGCTCACTCATATTGTAATAGAAAGTATTGAGTCCAGACAGATTTTGGATTCTGTTCCATCAGCTCAAGGAGAGCACTAACTTCTGATTCTGTTCCAGGAAGCTGAATGCCAAGGACTGATTAGCTTTGTTCTTAGTGACAAGGCAGAGGGAGGGTTAGCCCACCTGTTTTCCTACTGGACTACTGATTACGGATGGCTGTGGCATCATTAATGTTACGTAGTAACTGCATGAGGAGCTCAGTGCCTGTTCAGAAGCAAGTCTGTGCAGATGTGAGGGCGTCGGGGCATTGTGAATTATTCACAGCAACCTTGTCGTTTCTTCTGCGATGCTAGCTGCTGCTACATTCCTGCTAGTGCTCTGTTTACATATCCATAAACCCACAGCAGGCTTGTGTTAGAGTCTGGAAATGCATGGTGGATGTTGACAAAGCTCTGTAACAGACACACATTAGCATTTATTTGACTTAGTGAGAAACCTAACACACCCAGAGTCGGCTAAAACATCTGGACTTGGCTTCACAGTCCGAACTTTCTTATCTCCAGAAGAGCCTCCTTACGTCTTCAGATAATGGAACATACCTGTCAGGAACTGATGGCATTCAGCCACATGAACATGAGGCACCGATGATGCGTGGCGAGTTGTGGATCCCGTTTCAGACCAAATGTATATTAGTCTCCACAGAAAAGCACTGACCAATAAACTGTGACTTCATTAACGGCCTTCAAAACCTCACAGCAATGTTCCTCATCTGTGCTCCCATGCTTTGGTTCATCGGTCCATTGTTTGTTGCCATGTCTGAGCTCTGCATATCGCTGACCCACTTTCCAGCTGTCTGCCATCCCTCTGTCTTCCAGATGGATTAAAAATTCATTTGTGTAATTATGCGCCCGACCACTCAGGTTAAACTGGAGATATTAGCCACAATGTCTGGCGCTTAGGGAGGAGAGACCGGCCTCCTGTTGGCATTGGGCCAGTCACTGATAGTTTCTGTAGGATATTGTGGGATTATATGTGTGTTAAAATAGAAGTTGCAGTATGTGATGTAGCAGCTCTGTGATTTTAAAAACAGTTGAACCTTTGTATGTTGTTCTTTTTTGCGTTTGTCGCTTTTTGTTTCATTCATTCATTCATTGTGTGACACTTATCCAGTTCAGGACGGTGGTGGGTCCGGAGCCTACTCAGAATCACTGGGCACAAGGCGGGTACACACCCTAGAGGGGGCTGCCAGTCCTTCAAAGGGCGACACACACTCACACATTCACTCAAAACTCACTGTAGAGATACAGCTCCAGTAAATACAATTGGATGATCATAACAATAGCCCAGCATCCTGATGAAGGTCATCATATCCTCACAGCAATGTTCCAGCATCTTCTGTACAGCCAGCGCAGCCTTAACTTTGTTGTGGTGTTGTTTTTCCAGAGAAAGGACAGACACGTAGCTAATGATGGGAGAACAGTTTGGACTCAAAGACAAACAAGTGATGTGATGTCTCAGAGACAGCGTCCATCCTCCGGGAGAGGAGCGAGAGGAGCCTCCACGGGTCTCTGACCTCAATCTACAGCAGAACCGCCGCAGTGACGAGGAGAGAACAGCAGGGCGGCTCTTTAACTACGACAGAGACAAAGGGTCTGTGGTTTGTGTTGCTCTAAAATTCATCTCTCAGCGTATGGATCGTGTGTGTGTGAAACTGTCCAGTGGTGTGAGTGTGAGTCAAAACCACATACTGCTCACTGTGTGTTACTGTAACCATGTTAAACAATCCTGATCAAACAGCAGGAGAAGTGTAATCTGGACAAGGCCGTGTGTGTGTGTGTGTGTGTGTGTGTGTGTCAGGTCCTGCTGAGTGTGTGTGCCGGTGCCAGGTGTTTGATTGATGGCATTTGGCTGAACTGGAGGACGTATCTAACCCAGGACGTCCGGAGTGGAGGATGACCCGCACTTGTTTATCCAGAGGAGGATGTGCAGAGTGGTGGAGCACAGTGAGGGAGGTGTGTCAGAGCCACAGAGAAAGAGATGAACACATCCATCTCCTGTCAGGTTTAAACACAAGGAGAGAAACACACTGCTCAGTGGATTATCTGAAGCACATACAGAAACATTACACCTGGATGACCACTTACTGTTTGTTTATTTGATGTGTGTTGGTGTGGTCTTTAGAGGGCGGTGGTGAGCGGTGTTTGTTTATTTGATGTGTGTTGGTGTGGTCTTTAGAGGGCGGTGGTGAGCTGTGTTTGTTTATTTGATGTGTGTTGGTGTGGTCTTTAGAGGGCGGTGGTGAGCTGTGTTTGTTTATTTGATGTGTGTTGGTGTGGTCTTTAGAGGGTGGCGGTGAGCGGTGTTTGTTTATTTGATGTGTGTTGGTGTGGTCTTTAGAGGGCGGTGGTGAGCTGTGTTTGTTTATTTGATGTGTGTTGGTGTGGTCTTTAGAGGGCGGCGGTGAGCGGTGTTTGTTTATTTGATGTGTGTTGGTGTCGTCTTTAGCGGGTGGTGGTGAGCTGTGTTTGTTTATTTGATGTGTGTTGGTGTCGTCTTTAGAGGGCGGTGGTGAGCTGTGTTTGTTTATTTGATGTGTGTTGGTGTCGTCTTTAGAGGGCGGCGGTGAGCTGTGTTTGTTTATTTGATGTGTGTTGGTGTCGTCTTTAGCGGGTGGTGGTGAGCTGTGTTTGTTTATTTGATGTGTGTTGGTGTCGTCTTTAGAGGGCGGTGGTGAGCTGTGTTTGTTTATTTGATGTGTGTTGGTGTCGTCTTTAGAGGGCGGCGGTGACCTATGTTTGTTTATTTGATGTGTGTTGGTGTCGTCTTTAGAGGGCGGTGGTGAGCTGTGTTTGTTTATTTGATGTGTGTTGGTGTCGTCTTTAGAGGGCGGTGGTGAGCTGCGTTTGTTTATTTGATGTGTGTTGGTGTCGTCTTTAGAGGGCGGTGGTGAGCTTTGTTTGTTTATTTGATGTGTGTTGGTGTTGTCTTTAGAGGGCGGTGGTGAGCTGTGTTTGTTTATTTGATGTGTGTTGGTGTGGTCTTTAGAGGGCGGCGGTGAGCTGTGTTTGTTTATTTGATGTGTGTTGGTGTCGTCTTTAGAGGGCGGTGGTGAGCTGTGTTTGTTTATTTGATGTGTGTTGGTGTCGTCTTTAGAGGGCGGTGGTGAGCTGTGTTTGTTTATTTGATGTGTGTTGGTGTTGTCTTTAGAGGGCGGTGGTGAGCTGTGTTTGTTTATTTGATGTGTGTTGGTGTCGTCTTTAGAGGGCGGTGGTGAGCTGTGTTTGTTTATTTGATGTGTGTTGGTGTCGTCTTTAGAGGGCGGCGGTGAGCTGTGTTTGTTTATTTGATGCGTGTTGGTGTCGTCTTTAGCGGGTGGTGGTGAGCTGTGTTTGTTTATTTGATGTGTGTTGGTGTCGTCTTTAGCGGGTGGTGGTGAGCTGTGTTTGTTTATTTGATGTGTGTTGGTGTCGTCTTTAGAGGGCGGTGGTGAGCTGTGTTTGTTTATTTGATGTGTGTTGGTGTCGTCTTTAGAGGGCGGCGGTGAGCTGTGTTTGTTTATTTGATGTGTGTTGGTGTCGTCTTTAGCGGGTGGTGGTGAGCTGTGTTTGTTTATTTGATGTGTGTTGGTGTCGTCTTTAGAGGGCGGCGGTGAGCTGTGTTTGTTTATTTGATGTGTGTTGGTGTCGTCTTTAGAGGGCGGTGGTGAGCTGTGTTTGTTTATTTGATGTGTGTTGGTGTCGTCTTTAGAGGGCGGTGGTGAGCTGCGTTTGTTTATTTGATGTGTGTTGGTGTCGTCTTTAGAGGGCGGTGGTGAGCTGTGTTTGTTTATTTGATGTGTGTTGGTGTCGTCTTTAGAGGGCGGTGGTGAGCTGTGTTTGTTTATTTGATGTGTGTTGGTGTTGTCTTTAGAGGGCGGTGGTGAGCTGTGTTTGTTTATTTGATGTGTGTTGGTGTCGTCTTTAGAGGGCGGTGGTGAGCTGTGTTTGTTTATTTGATGTGTGTTGGTGTCGTCTTTAGAGGGCGGTGGTGAGCTGTGTTTGTTTATTTGATGTGTGTTGGTGTCGTCTTTAGAGGGCGGTGGTGAGCTTTGTTTGTTTATTTGATGTGTGTTGGTGTTGTCTTTAGAGGGCGGTGGTGAGCTGTGTTTGTTTATTTGATGTGTGTTGGTGTGGTCTTTAGAGGGCGGCGGTGAGCTGTGTTTGTTTATTTGATGTGTGTTGGTGTTGTCTTTAGAGGGCGGCGGTGAGCGGTGTTTGTTTATTTGATGTGTGTTGGTGTCGTCTTTAGAGGGCGGCGGTGAGCGGTGTTTGTTTATTTGATGTGTGTTGGTGTCGTCTTTAGCGGGCGGCGGTGAGCTGTGTTTGTTTATTTGATGTGTGTTGGTGTCGTCTTTAGAGGGCGGCGGTGAGCGGTGTTTGTTTATTTGATGTGTGTTGGTGTCGTCTTTAGAGGGCGGCGGTGAGCGGTGTTTGTTTATTTGATGTGTGTTGGTGTTGTCTTTAGCGGGCGGTGGTGAGCTGTGTTTGTTTATTTGATGTGTGTTGGTGTGGTCTTTAGAGGGCGGCGGTGAGCTGCGTTTGTTTATTTGATGTGTGTCGGTGTCGTCTTTAGAGGGCGGTGGTGAGCTGTGTTTGTTTATTTGATGTGTGTTGGTGTCGTCTTTAGCGGGTGGTGGTGAGCTGTGTTTGTTTATTTGATGTGTGTTGGTGTCGTCTTTAGAGGGCAGTGGTGAGCGGTGTTTGTTTATTTGGTGTTACTCACAAATCTTTGATTGTACAGGAGTTCTGATCCAAAATTGTTTCTGTAACAGTAGCTTATTATTTCAGTGTTTTCTGTAGATCCGCTCTGCAGCCAGAAAGCATCCAGATGCTGAGGGTCTTTGACAAGGTGCATGTGTTGATGTATATTTCATGTATATTTTCATGTATATTTCCTAATTTATTTATTATTTTCTACATGTATTACATACTCAGCCTGACTGATGTGTTTGTGAGTCAGAGCACAGAGGCCAAACCTCTCAGGATTTGGCTGTTTTAAACATTACCCTGTTTATTAATTATTTCTGATTGATGTATGATTATTAAATCTGAATAAATCAAGTCTCCTGTGAGCGTTTGAAATACACTACTGTAATATTTACACTCTTATGTTGGAATTAATTCATGTTCATACACATGTTTACACTAATGAGTGTGTACTAAAATAGAACATCCTTTAGTTGAGGGAGCTATTGCTCCATTTACAAAGTAATTTCATGCATATTTGGGACACATTTATATATATTTCAGGACAGTGTTGTGAAGATTTGATGGCACCTGTGAAATGTGGATGTCTGATGATTGTACCAGGTGTTTGAGTCCCCCCTGACATCACTTCAAGGATTTGGAAAAGCAGTTCTACAACTCCACAGTCAGGGGTGTGATCATTCCGGTGGATGTTTGGCATTGGGCGTGGTGACTTCAACAATTTAAGGTGTCTCTACTTGTTGGTCATTGCTTTTTGAAGAATTATTGGAAGTGTAAATATTAAGGATGACCTCCTAGCCTCCTCAAGGTTAGCGCTAGCCATCAGAGCTCCATCTGCAGCAGGACGCTCGGACAGCGGGGCTTTTCTGCGTCCGGTAGATTGGCGTATCGCCTGGTGTCACATTCACTCTGTGGAAAAACCCATCACGCTTCACAGAGGTCCCTCACCCTGCACACAGCTGCTGGCTCCGTCTGATTACTTTCAGCTCCCTGATTGTCCTTTGAAGCAGCGCAGCGTCCAGGGAGAGGGAGGGCCAGCGTGTGTGGGCATTCCGCTTTAAAGCTGGTTTGGTAGGAATGCACTGCATGTGGCTTGGGGACAGTTGTGCTCATGAGCATTCTCATTTGTTTATTCCTGATCAAGTTTGGAAATGTCTCCGTCCTCAAACATACGTCCACCTACCAGCAACATACATATACCACTGTGTTATTTTTTGACCATGTGACCACAGTGTTCCTCTGTACAAAAAAACCCAGCCCTGGAGGTGGTGGAGAGCAAGAAAGGCCTCATCCAGAACAGCCGGACACAATTAAAAACCGACTGTGCTCCAGCGCTGACCTCTAGATCTCCTTTCAGAGTGCTGCTAACCATCCGAAACTCTCTGAAACCATGGGAAACGAGGAGAACTCCCACATATGTGCTTCCTCCAGGCGGGAAATGGCTGAGCACTGAGGCGGAAACTCTATCCCTCGCTCGCTCTTGCACTCCCCAAGCGTCCCATGGTTTTGGGCATGTTATCTCACACTCTATTGAAGCTCACAGAAGCTTACAGGATTCCACAAACTAAGCCCTTCATATTTGTTCTGTGGTTCTGTAGGTACCATAATGCTAAGTGCTAATCACACTCCCACCTCTAATCAAGAACTGGCTGCCACAGACTGGTTTTACTGGGGCTACACCTTAGAGACCCCCAACGGAGACCGGAATAAAGGGCACTGTAAACAAATCAAACAAACAGAGTTAGAAACAGAGGCATGGAAAACACCGGAGCATCCGAGGAGATGTTCTAGATTGGTCCATATAAGCCCCATTGTCAGGAGAGAATCTAATTTATGGCAAATCAGACACAAGCTCCTGCCCATTGACTCCTCCCATAAAGTCCAGCCCAGCCAACACACCAGGAGAGCACCCACTGATGAGTCCTCAAAACGTCCAGTGTTTTTTAAACTATAACCGATACAGTTTGATCAACACAAACCCTTCTGTGCTAATGGAGTACAGAGTGAGTGTAGCAGCAGGAACCAGCAGCGCCCCACTGTTTGGTTCCACTGTGAGTTCTGTCTTCTCCTGCTGGAGAAATGGGTGGAGATGGAGGTTTTAACTAAGAAAGAATCCTAAAAGATCAGAAGATGTGTTCTTTAATCCCAAAACAAAAGTTAGAAAACACTGTGTAATCTACATTTCTCTGTCTGAGAGTGACTGATGATTCACTGCTGCTGGTTCTGCTGCTTTTGGTTCCTAATGCCAGAAGGGCAGGTAAATGATTCCACTCTTCAGTTTCTTGTGCCACAGGTTCAGTGGTTTCAGACCATCAAGGTTGTGGGGCCAGAATATCATCAGGCTGTTGTGGTGGAAAAATGCAAAACCAGCACAGGCACCAGGTCAGTGGACACAGAATTTTCTTTCTTTTGAGTCCCGGTTGCTCAAAAGTGTTTATTCCTCATGATACAGGGACCTTCTTCTTTCAAGACTTGGTTCTTCTCTGTAGATCGGAAGTTTCTCCATTTGATTCTTGGTTCCTCTCAGGAGTTTCAGTAGCTCATGCTGCTTTCTCCTGCTTTTAGAACATTTATTTCCAAATAGATGTGCTTTAAGTGAATCTAGAGTTTAAGTAGTCTCTCCTAACCTTTTAAGAGGTTTCTACTTGACACCATCCCCGCCGTTTTTGAGCAGCTGTCGTGGAAAGCGCTACGTGAAGAAAACCGATTTGACGTCGGAACCAAACGAGTGTTTTGGTCGAGACAAGATGGCGCTTGACGTTGATGCGAGTTAATAAGTTTCGTTCGGCTGCGTTGGGCTCCGGCGAATGTTATTTTTGTCTCGGTGTCAATTAGAGCGCTTTGCTGCATCTCGCCGCTGGTGGAGAAGCGTGGCCCTGGCGTGATGTGTTAAAGAAAAGATGTTCCCTGAGGCTCAGGGGCTCATTTTCTTCCACAGCTGTTAAAAAAGACATGCTAAACAACCACACACAAACATGAACACACCCACAGACCACACACCACACACCACACACACACTCAGTCGGGGGCTAAAGAGAGTGTTTAGGAAACCAGGAAGCCAGAGCTGAAATAGAGCATGTACTTTTGAGTTAATAAGGTACGCCGGTGAGAAACCCAAGCTTCTGCAAGAACCCCTGGGGGTTAGAGTGAGGGAGCGAGGGAGGAAGCGAGAGAGATTGATTCATAGCTAACTCATAAACTCCCTCCGGAGTTGCACCCTACAAGAATTTGCCACCGAAAACGCTCTGAGAAACTCTGTCACACTTTGCCTCTCCGCATGAGCCTCACCTCCAACTCCTGCTTTTTCTCCTCGTCTCCCGGAGATGTGTTTACATGCTTCGACTTTGCACGTTCGACCTGAGAACTCACTGACCTGGATTTCCTGAAAATGCAACACACACACATCTTAAGAAGAGTCTCTAAGAAACACATATTTATGAGACTTACATGTGGAACTCTGGTGTCAGCTCTAGTATCAGTTATGGTCAGTCATAAAAACTGACCCAGAACACTGTTCTTACGTGATTTATGAAGCCTCGTGGCTTGAGGTCTTTCCAGCGCTGACGCAGATCTGGATGTAGCATCAACAGCGCTCTTAGCATTAGCGGTAATATCTGCTAACCACCACCGATTCATCACTGTAAGGCTGCCGGTGGTCAACGCATAATTGAAAACTTAACTCCCGTCATTACACTCAGCTTTGTAAATCAATCCTCCGTCGTCCGCCGGCCGTGAGGGTCAGGAACGAGAGCTTAGCTTTCATCCCGTCCATCGCAGAGAGATGATTGATGACTGCTAGCGGGAACAGCACTTGCTCCCCCCTGGTGTTGGAGGATGATTGGCAGCTGAGGCTTTGGTTGCAGAGTTTGGGTCAGTCAGACCCGTCCACTGCCTCAGAGTAAAGCTGTTTTTTTGGCTGACTTGTTGTTCTGAGAAGCATGGAATAGTCAGAATACTAATAATGGACTGGTCAAATTGAGGCCCTTGTCACTTTAAACACTTTACAGAAAGAGTCCCGCCCACTTTCTGACCGTCAATATCAGTCCACCTCAGTCAACGCTCCTCAGAAGAGAGGTCCTCCATTCTGATAAAAGAAATAAAGGCTGACATTATTTTTATTTAAAAGCACCAAAGCAGCATCCAATCAATTCATTCCCTGTTCACAATGACAGACTCCAATCCTCAGCGGACCCTGGAGAACCCTCTTAAAACCATTAAAGAAGCATGTTACAATTGATCGCATGATGAAAGCACCATGGCTTTTTTGCACTTTGGGCATAAACGCTGGCTGGGCTAAAGCAGAGCTTGCGAGGTAGTCATCAGGGGTTTACAACACACTCTGCTCCTCAGGGAATGTCTTACACTACATGATGAAACATTGCTGTGAGGATTTGATGGTATTAAAATGTTACAGAGAGGGGGAGCGCTTAGGAACGGGGGGAAAGTTTTCAGAATTTATGAAGGTGTCATCTGATTGGCCGAGAGAACCTCTATTGTGGTGCGGTTAATTGTGATTGGTGGAGTGTCAGAGCTGACTGCTCTGGGGGCATCTGCAGACTGAGAACTGAGGAATGTGGATCTGTGAAGTATGAAACTACATTACCCCACAGGGACTGTTTCTGATTGGTGGAGAGGATCTACATTACTCCCTGGAGATCTTTCTTTGATTGGAGGAGAATATGGAGATGGATTTACATAATTCCAGATGTTGGTGCAGTGGAGAGATGTAGGTTTATGTGCTGTAAAGCTGCACTGGACTCTGATTGGACCAGTACCAGTGAGATTTCTGATTGGTGTAGAGGATATATGTTGTATAATGGTGATTTCTAATTGGTGGACAGCATATGTGTATGTACTATATGTATGTATGAATGGTGGAGTGAAAGTATATATTACAGTGGTCATTTCTGATTGTTGGATGGGGTATATGTTGTATTATGGTGAGTTATGATTGGTGGAGTGCAGAAATATAGAGTCTAAATGTACAAAGCTGAACTGCTCTACAGCAAAAACTCCCGTCAGTAAAAAAAAAAAAGACCTGAGCGAATCCGAATCAACATTCCCATCTTGCGCATTCATTTCAAATTCCATTTATGGAAGGATCTAAGTCGCTTGTCTGTGGCTATCAGCGCTCATACCAACGTGCCACGTGAAGGAGGAATGGCAGCACAATTAGATCCACAGCACAATGTTTTTCCACACATCGCTTCCTCTTAGGAGCTTACGGCGATGTCTCCGGCTCTACGGAATGTGACAAGTGAAGAGTTTCAATTCTGAGTGCGTTACACTGGGAGCGTGTGTGAGTTAATGCTGCCGAGGCTTTGCCGGAGATACAGGTCATGGCTTGTTCAGAGTGATTCCGGCTTTTGCTGGCTTTCTTTTACAGGATTCCCAGTGGGAAGAGCTCTCCACAGCTTTCCACACCCTTATTATACAGCTGTTATTCATCACAATTCCCAAATACATAAGAACATGAGGGCACATTCTGGAGCACCTGCAAATGAGCTTATAAGTTCACCCTGAAATGCCCCTAGTTCTCAGACATTCTCTTTGCCCTCCAACAGTTTTGGGGTGTAAAGCCACCCACCGCCCATCACAATGTCCTTGGAACTCAACACGCTTGGAGGACAGCACTACTATTAGAAATGCTATTTAGCAGTGATCTTCTGATTAGAACATGGTTCTTCAGTTCTCTGGTCCTTGGGTTCTCCACCTTGGCCTTGTTTTTCCTCTGCATCTCATACCTCCACCTCCCGGCCGCTGAATGTGGGCCAGCCAGGTTATATAAGCCCTGGTTATTTTCATGGCTAAGCAGTTCTGGAGCGTGAAGCAGCATCTGAGGTGGCAGCTGGACTCGGTTCATGAGGACACGTCCCTAGATCTGACCCTCACACACACACACACTCCCTAACACACACCCTAAGAAACCTGAGCAAACCTCTGCCACTGTACCAGGATCTACTTCTGCTAGGTCTGAAAATTGCTGCATGGATCTGATGGCTAGGCAGGTAAGGTAAGTTAAACTAAAGGTCTGATTACAGCACCCCCTGTTGTTTGGGGGCATTGTCTAACTCTGTCCCTGCTTTGCTGTCCTTCCTCTGAACATTTTGAACACTGCACATTGGGAACACCCCACAGACCTGAGGTTTGGAGGTTTTCTGACCACAACTTTAGAACCTCCGCCATGGATTTACAGTGTAAATAAAAAAGGAATGGTGGCCTGTAGATTATCCTAGTATTAACATATGCAGGCTGTGTCCCTACCTTCAGTCCATTGGTTCCAGGATTACTGTGGGACGCACTGTGACTCTGACCAGTAGATGAACGACTGACCCTTTCTCTGTGCTAATTTAATTGCTCTGATCATTTCTCTACATAACTGCAGGGTCATTCCAGAGCACTGAACTTTTATAAAACTGTCCTCTGCTCAGAGCACAGCTGCTCCACACCTCACCTAGTCCCCCTTAACCAGATTGTTTCATAAAGCAGAGGCCGGCTTAATAATTAACTAGCAGATCACACACAGCAAATGGACACAAGAGAGGACTGCTTTATTTCATCAAAGAGTCTACTGCGTTTTATCCACCGCAGACGGATGGGAACTTGTTTTCAGAAAGGTACATGACTGACCATTGCCCTGTGTTTCCTTTACAGGCTGTTCCACAAAGGAGAATATTACAGGCCAAAGGTCTGAACATGGAGGGCATGCTACTTGTTTTAAACTGAAAGAGCTAACACTGGCTCTGAAAGAAATGGGCCAGAACACACAGCAGGCTGGTCTGAGTGCTCCACCACTGAAACTGTCTGTTCATTGTTCAGTGGAAGAACTAAGTTTGGTCTGGTTTTGTAGACGACAAGGTTCGCCGAGGCACGATGAGAGGAAGGCGAGCCAGCGGAGGCAGGGCGACTCTGGGTCCTGGAGTTCATGTGGATGTCCCTTTGACCTGAACCACCTCCCTAAACACTGCATAATGCTCTGTGCCACACCGCAATCACTGTTTTAAGAACAGGATGAGGAGTTCCAGGTGTTGACTCAGCTCCAGAGTCCCCAGAACTCAAACTTAACCAGCATCCTACATGTGGGATACACTGGGCAAATGAGTCAGATCCATGGAGGCCACACCTCCACTTTGCATTCTATGGGACTTACAGGACATGGAGGACCTGCTACTAATGACTCAGTGCCAGAGACCTCAGGAAGTCTTGGGGAGTCTATGCCAGCTCTAACATATATATGTGTGTGTGTTTGTAAGTGTACTTGTTCTATAAAGGCTCTAGCTTCAACATGAAAGAAACTCAACCCTCAGTGACCCAAGAGCACAAGGTCACACCACGTTCGAAAATAGCCCCGTTGTAAAACCCACACAAAGCGTCCGGACATTGGCCATGACTGGATGCGTCCTGACGGATATGAAATAATCATCACAGGCTGTGGGCAGCTTTAACCCTAATACATTTGGACGCAGTCCTCCAGAGACCCGCCTTCTCCGTTTGGGCCCTGGATGGATATTTCTTCTGATTTCTTCTTCTCGATCATTCAGCTTCTTTTTTTTTTTATTTCACCCCTCTTTGTCTTGTTCGGGAGACTCTTATTCGAGAACAGATTCTGAGAAATTTCCACTGCAGTCTAGTGTCCTCCTCTCATCATTTCCTCTGTAGTTCTCCTTGGATTTTCCAGCCACAGTTGCCGTGTGACCCCCTCTGTAATCGTTTGATTAAATTTGCATAAATTCGTCTAAATAAAAAATGAGGAATGTACTCTCACGAAAATGAAATCCAAGATAATCCTAGAGAATTCTGTTTAAGAGATGGCCACTGGGAGACCAAAGACTCAGACAGTGGCTTATGACAGTGGTGCAGTCTGCAGTGTTCTCCTGCAAGTGTGTTGAGCTGCTGGTAATGTATTGATGTTTGGTTTTCTCCTCTGAGTGGACAGATCTGTTAATGAATGTGTTATTTTCTGGATCGTATGATAGACCATTGCTCTGCCCACTGTGACCCTGACCATAATGAAGTATTACACTGCATGAATGAATGAATAGATGAATGTATGAAGGATTAATATAGCGAGAAGTGTGTTTGTTCTATACAGCTGCACCTTGGTGTTACCAACTCTCAGTCTCTTGAGATATTTTTTTAGTCCTTGGCTTATGAAGCAAACAGGGCTCATATTAAATATGATGAAGGTTATTTTTCTCCCTCTCCGCACCTGAACCGAGGGCACAATTTACAGGGGATTGCATTTCCACAGACCCTGTGTGTATCAGTGCTTATGTCGCATTCTCCGTGGGGGCAGCGGGGGCTCATATTTCCAATTGTAGCTATTCTTCTCTTCATTTCTTTCCCTCTGGTGATGTGTTCATCTGTTGTTTTCGTGGAAATGAAAGATATAGGGCGATGCCTCGCATCCAAATTAAGGCCGTTACCACAGGACCAAAAGAAGACCGGGAATGGAAGGATGCTTCTGGAGACACCTTTTGTACTCAGGAATTTAAGGTGGTCTCAGTTTGTATGATTGCCAGTTAGAAGAACACCGGAGCAGCTGCACATCATTCTAAAATCAGAGCCCAGTGTGGTATAAAGGTATTTATCCTGAAGTTAATTGCAGTAAACACGGGTGCTATCCCACTTCTGACACCAAATGAAGCAAGCCTCAATCAAGCAATCAACAAGTCAGCCTTTACTTCCACTCAGAAATACACTGAGGTGGATATTCATTTTCAGTGCAGCTGAGTATTTTATTGAAACATTTTATTGACGTGAAAGCCTCCAAGCATTGGTGTCCACATCCTTTACAGTGATGGAGCTCCGCAGCCTTATTAACTTCTACGTGGCTGCCATCAGATCCTCACAGCTAGGTCCGAAGCCCTTACAGAGGAGCAGGTCAATATTAGAGGCTGCTTGTGAAAGTATCTGAGAGCAGACAGTGCAAGTGTTGCACTCAGATGCCATTGCAACTGTCTGTTTCCATGGAAACCAATGTGTGGAAACTTTTAAACAACACCCAAAAGCTTCATGAAGCTTCCTGATCAGGACACGGGGTGCGTGTGGGGATAACGACAGGGGGCTTGTCAGATCAGCTGTCATTGCTTTAGATGGAAAAAGAGATTTCAGAACAAAATCTCATATTAAACTCAACAATGGGGGCCTTACAGACCTCTGGCCAATGCCTGACACTGGGTACAGTGCATTTAGACTCCTATTACACTGGACAATCTGTGGAGTTTATTTTATTAAAGCTTTGTCAGGAGAGAGGGGGGGGGGGGGTGTATCTGATAAAGTGGCCAGTGAGTGTCAGTAGAAGGCGGGGTGTTTCTGATAAAGTGGCCAGTGAGTGTCAGTAGAGGGGGGGGTGTTTCTGATAAAGCGGCCAGTGAGTGTCAGTAGAAGGGGGGTGTTTCTGATAAAGTGGCCAGTGAGTGTCAGTAGGGGGGGGGGGGTTTCTGATAAAATGGCCAGTGAGTGTCAGTAGGGGGGGGGGGTTCCTGATAAAATGGCCAGTGAGTGTCAGTAGAGGGGGGGTGTTTCTGATAAAGTGGCCAGTGAGTGTCAGTAGAGGGGAGTGTTTCTGATAAAGTGGCCAGTGAGTGTCAGTAAAGGGGAGTGTTTCTGATAAAGTGGCCAGTGAGTGTCAGTAGAGGGGAGTGTTTCTGATAAAGTGGCCAGTGAGTGTCAGTAGAGGGGGGGTGTTTCTGATAAAGTGGCCAGTGAGTGTCAGTAGAGGGGGGGTGTTTCTGATAAAGTGGCCAGTGTGTGTCAGTAGAAGTGGGGTGTTTCTGGTAAAGTGGCCAGTGAGTGTCAGTAGAAGGGGGGTGTTTCTGGTAAAGTGGCCAGTGTGTGTCAGTAGAAGTGGGGTGTTTCTGGTAAAGTGGCCAGTGAGTGTCAGTAGAGGGGGCGGGGGTGTTTCTGATAAAGTGGCCAGTGAGTGTAATATAAGAGGTTAACAGAACTGAGAGGTTTTCAGGGAAATGAGAGAAGGAGAAATAGGAGCAGAAATAGTCAGATGCTTGGTGTGTTATGATGTTGTTATGTGACAGTTTCAGCCCTTGGGTTTTGTCCTTGGATTTCTCTCTCTCTCTCTCTCTCTCTCTATAGTAGACCCTGCCATCAGGGAGCTGATGCTAAGAGACATGTTTCTATATTGCATAAGTACTGAGAGTACACAGCACATTGCATCGAGCACTGTGTCTCAGAAGACTTCTGTGAGGATTTGATGGTCAATAAACCTCACCGTCCCAGAGGACGGAGATCCATCCATCACCACAGGGATGCCATGCATCACAATCCTGTGTCCTCTAATGTCACTCTGTCCAATCAGATCAAGTTTAGTGGTTGCCATGGCGATATGAAATCCATTGTGGACAGTGTTGGGTTTTAACTAAATACACGTAACAGTGTAAGGTATTAAGAATTCAAAGTTGATAGCATTGCGTTGGTGAAACTCATCCGCAGTTACGTTAGTCGCCTGTTCACTCGAAGTCATGGAGCTACCTAGACCCGACCAGGAATGAAATGCGTGCATTGCCTTGAAAGCTCAAAGAGTATTTCACATTTAAGGAAAGAAAAGAAAGTGTAGCATTGTGCAGTGCAACCTCCGTTTGCAGCTATTACCTTGCTTTCAGTGTCCAGAGACTTCGCTTCCAAAAAAGCATCTTAAAGTAAGTCATTCTTTTGTTTTGAATAAAGTCATCAGCGTGATTCATTTCATTGACTGAGTTTGGTCCATGTCTTCCATCAACTGATTCATGTGATAATCTGAAAACCCTGGACCTGAAGATGTGAACCGTAAGCTCCTGTGTTGTCTTTTTCCACCTTAAACCAGACTTCTAATCCATGAGCCTGAATTCCAAACTCACCACTCTGTGCCATAAACTGTGTAGCGGTGTTTATTTTGGACCTCCGATGTATCTGTTGTAATTATGGGTGAGAGTTCTTACCCCCATTTTAAATAGAGGAGGACTCCAAAATTCCACATTAAATGGTGCACATTCGAGCACACTTCCTCTGTGCTCTCGGAGCTATTGGAAATAAACATGCCTCTTATAATGTGGAGAAAATTGTAAAGGAAAATGCTGGTCTTTTTTCTCCGGTGGAGCTTTTATTTTACAGGGATTTGTTCCAACAAAAAAACACACTTAAATGTGATGTTCACAAATTTAACAGTGTCTGTGGATGGGAGAAACCATGGTGGTGCCTCTGACAATAAAGACAGCAGTGTGGAGCTTCTTTTACACAGTGATAGGTAACTCCCACATCATGTGCATCTGAGTTATAAAAATAGATCAAACCTACTTCACAGAAACATCAATACACCTCACAACCACAACAACCGTGACCCACAGACCACCGAGACGTCCGGAAGAACAAGCTACACATGAGTGTGTGAAACCGACTGGAAGTTCATAATCCACAGAGAAGATATGGTCCTCAGCCTTTAGACGGACAGTTTTTCCCATTCACCTTCGGTCGCCGTGTCCAGAGAGTTGTGATTTATTCTCGCCGTGCGCTGAAGCACACAGGCCCCGGCTCGGCAGCCTCTGACTCCTGTGTTATACAGGGGTCATAAGTTATTCAATAATGAAGTGGGAAAATCATGTCCTCCCCCATCTGGAAAGCAATTTATTTCAGCCCTGTGTGCAGCAGGGGGACGGGCTGCTAATGCCTAACGAGAGAGAGAGAGAGAGAGACGGAGAGAGAGAGAGAGCGTGCAAGCGTGCGATCTATACATCCTCTATACAAGAAAATGTATTCCACCCACTCAGGCCTGTTAGGACAACACCAGCGGGAGCACGGCTACAGAGGAATAGTATAAGGGTGTTGTGTGTTTGTGTGTGGAGGTGTTTCTGATAAAGTGGCCAGTGAGTGTCAGTGGAGGAGGGGGGGTGTTTCTGATAAAGTGGCCAGTGAGTGAAAGTAGAAGGGGGGTGTTTCTGATAAAGTGGCCAGTGAGTGTCAGTAGAGGGGGGGTGTTTCTGATAAAGTGGCCAGTTAGTGTCAGTAGAGGGGGCGTGTTTCTGATAAAGTGTCCAGTGAGTGTCAGTAGAAGGGGGGTGTTTCTGATAAAGTGTCCAGTGAGTGTCAGTAGAGGGGGGGGGGGTGTTTCTGATAAAGTGGCCAGTGAATGAAAGTAGAAGATGGGTGTTTCTGATAAAGTGGCCAGTGTGTGTCAGTAGAAGGGGGGTGTTTCTGATAAAGTGGCCAGTGAGTGTCAGTAGAGGGGGGGTGTTTCTGATAAAGTGGCCAGTGTGTGTCAGTAGAAGGGGGGTGTTTCTGATAAAGTGGCCAGTGAGTGTCAGTAGAGGGGGGGTGTTTCTGATAAAGTGGCCAGTGTGTGTCAGTAGAAGGGGGGTGTTTCTGATAAAGTGGCCAGTGTGTGTCAGTAGAAGGGGGGTGTTTCTGATAAAGTGGCCAGTGAGTGTCAGTAGAGGGGGGTGTTTCTGATAAAGTGGCCAGTGTGTGTCAGTAGGGGGGGGAGTGTTTCTGATAAAGTGGCCAGTGAGTGTCAGTAGAGGGGGGGTGTTTCTGATAAAGTGGCCAGTGTGTGTCAGTAGAAGGGGGGTGTTTCTGATAAAGTGGCCAGTGAGTGTCAGTAGAGGGGGGTGTTTCTGATAAAGTGGCCAGTGAGTGTCATTAGAGGGGGGGGGGTGTTTCTGATAAAGTGGCCAGTGAGTGTCAGTGGAGGGGGGGTGTTTCTGATAAAGTGGCCAGTGAGTGAAAGTAGAAGGGGGGTGTTTCTGATAAAGTGGCCAGTGCGTGTCAGTAGAGGGGGGGTGTTTCTGATAAAGTGGCCAGTGAGTGTCAGTAGAGGGGGGTGTTTCTGATAAAGTGTCCAGTGAGTGTCAGTAGAAGGGGGGTGTTTCTGATAAAGTGGCCTGTGAGTGTCAGTAGAGGGGGGGTGTTTCTGATAAAGTGGCCAGTGAGTGAAAGTAGAAGAGGGGTGTTTCTGATAAAGTGGCCAGTGTGTATCAGTAGAAGGGGGGTGTTTCTGATAAAGTGGCCAGTGAGTGTCAGTAGAGGGGGGTGTTTCTGATAAAGTGTCCAGTGAGTGTCAGTAGAGGGGGGGTGTTTCTGATAAAGTGGCCAGTGAGTGAAAGTAGAAGAGGGGTGTTTCTGATAAAGTGGCCAGTGTGTGTCAGTAGAGGGGGGGTGTTTCCGATAAAGTGGCCAGTGAGTGTCAGTAGAGGGGGGGTGTTTCTGATAAAGTGGCCAGTTAGTGTCAGTAGAGGGGGGGTGTTTCTGATAAAGTGGCCAGTGAGTGTCAGTAGAGGGGGGGTGTTTCTGATAAAGTGGCCAGTGAGTGTCAGTAGAGGGGGGTGTTTCTGATAAAGTGGCCAGTGAGTGTCAGTAGAGGGGGGTGTTTCTGATAAAGTGGCCAGTTAGTGTCAGTAGAGGGGGCGTGTTTCTGATAAAGTGGCCAGTGAGTGTCAGTAGAGGGGGGGTGTTTCTGATAAAGTGGCCAGTGAGTGTCAGTAGAGGGGGGTGTTTCTGATAAAGTGGCCAGTGAGTGTCAGTAGAGGGGGGTGTTTCTGATAAAGTGGCCAGTGAGTGTCAGTACAGGGGGGTGTTTCTGATAAAGTGGATAGTGAGTGTCAGTGGGGGGGGGTGTTTCTGATAAAGTGGCCAATGTTTGACTGTAGAAGGTAGTGTAAAGGTGTGTGAGGTGTGTGAGGAATGACGTATCGCCCCCTGCTGGTGAGTAATCCTCTGTGTTCTCCGGGTTGTGGTGGAGCCAGTGTACTGTGGAGACGAGAGTGAATCAGAAGAGTGTCTGTAGATGAAGGTCAGAAAGCCACGGCGTGTGCGGCTGTAATATCTGAACACGCTGTGAGACACAAACCTCTGGAAAAGTCAGAAATGGCTGTAGGTTGGAGCTGAAGATGTGATGGATTCTTCATGGAGAATGTTACTCATCACAGAGGGCAGCGTGGCCAGAAATAGAGCGATGCGAGTGTTTATTTAGACACTTTTATTGAGCACAACGTCATTCTGACCACCTGTATTTATTAAATAAGAAGGTTTCTTATTTTCAAAGTGCCACACAAAATGAAGTATCACGTTGCTTTGGTGTCTAACAGAGTGTAAGGAGTGGACAGAGGTATTAAAATCTCCAGCAGTCGCTGCTGTGTCTGATCCATTTACCTGCACAGCCCATGCTAACACTCCAACACCCCATCACACCTGCTCTGTGGGGGTCCTGAGTGCTGAAGTACAGGGGGAGAGGGGCTATCAGAGTATGCAGAGCAACACATTGACTACACTTTGTAACTGTAAAACTACAAAGGGCTCCTGTGTGGACAGTGAGTGTAGAAACAAGACGATGGTTTTAAAGCTACAGCTGGTCAATATATATTTTCCCTCTGTTAAAGTAACGACTGAATATATTTATGTAAACATAACTGCACTTATTCATTTGCAAACACACACACACACAGTTAAGTCCCCCAGTACCACTAGAGCTGACTCCAGCTGCCACCAGCCAATAGGAGCACGAGGATCGTTGCCATGGATACGGCCTTCTGCAGGCTGAATCAGTTATGCAGTGTAACGCTGGCACATAGACAACACTGCAGCTAGCTGTTGCTTCACACACACACAGACACACAGCCCACACTGCAGCTAGCTGTTGCTGCACACACACACACACACACACACTGTAAGAATCCCTTTGCTAATTACTGCTCTGCCTGGCTGCATGCCAACACACACACACACCCCTACACACACACACACACACACATACACACACAGAAACTGTTAGCATCAGAGCCAGAAATTATAGTGGGTTAAAATCGTATTTATTTATTTATTTAGATAAATATATATTTAAAGAAATCAGATGCTCTGGAGCAGCTGCCCATGAGCCTGAGATCACTGTGCTCAATCCCATCGCTGGTTAGAGGAGTGTGAAACTCTACAGCTATGGAGCTCCCTCTAGTTCCTTTGGGATGATTATTTCAGGATCCAGAGCTGATCTTCCACTTCCTCCACTTTGACTTCTGTAATATTTACGTGGCTGAACATGTAACACATGCATTGCTTGGTGCAATGGCACAGGTGTACCGCCCATCTCCCAGGCGCTATAACTTATCGTAACATCTTCCTAATGCATTTATACAAGCCCCCGGATACAGGATCTGCAGGAAGTGTTGCCAAATGTTCTTGTACACATTAGCATATAAAGCAAGACACAGTAACGGAAAAGAACAACATCCTCCCAGACTCAGCGACCAATGCTTTCCAAGCTTTCAGCTAGAAAAAAAAGGCCCTGGGCACCTCCACATTCTATTCACCATTCTCCAGAAGAAAGGGATTATCTTCTTCTGCGTGTCCTCACAGCGCCGGGCCGAACCTGTTTCTCAGAAACAACAAGAATGAACCTCTCAAGACCTTCCTGCTTCCCTCCAACACAAGCGATTCAACACAAATCCCCAGCTTCAGCAGATACGGCAACAACAACATATACATTACACACCTTCACCAGTGTCTTCAGAGGGCGGCGGTGAGCGGTGTTTGATTAATTGATGTTTGCTGATGTTGTCTTTAATAAATTTTGCTGCAGTTACAGTGCGTACTATATGGTGATTATTTGCACTTTGTGTTGAACAATTGCTGTTAAAATTTGATAGCATTAAACACTATTGAGTTTAGGGGTTGATGTTAAATGCACTTTATCCATAAATGAATCTTGTGGAGACATGGTGTAGTTTCCATTTGTTCCCAAGAATTCTGAAGTGTCAGGCTGCACTCAGGTCACCTCGTCTCCGCGAGCGCTACTCATCTAATCTTCTGCAAAATTAAACGCTCCCATTACTCATCTGATATCTCAGACTCACTGGATGTCTTTTGATTTTTGCAGAAATCCATTAAAGGATTTGTGCAGATAATCCCAGGTCCCAATCAGAATCCATCTGGACCGTGCCTGCAGCTGGGATCTTCATCTGAAAAACATTCGGAGGACAAGTGCCTTCCACTTTGAAATCAAGCAATACCCACCTTCAGACATCTGAGAGTATCAGCTTTTACTAGGCCTTTAGAGGGTGTCTGTAATGTGACACAGAGGTGAGGGGTTCTTGTATTCCTGATGTCCATGAAGATAAATACAAAGCGAGATGGAGTGACTGGATGGAGGAACTAAGTTTATAATTCCTCATGACAAGGGGCAATGAACACCTGAGAATGGTCTTCATGGTCAAAGGTCACTTTCAAGTGACATTCAGCAAGGGCGGGCACTGAACCATGTCTTAACTGTATATGTAGGAGATATGGTAGAGAAATGTGGTGTCTGCACAACAAGAGTGGAATTAGAAGCTAACTCAACTACTTTTCAATTAGAAACCAGCTCAGTACGTCACGTAAATGGTGCATGTTCTAGATCTGCTGTTGAACACAGAGGGAGGGTGTGGAACTCTGGTCTCAGCTCTAATATCTAATGGAAATATTGTGTTGTTTATTGTATTGCTTTCTCATGATGTTATGGTCATTCTTACATGTTCACTAAAGTACAGTGGAGTGGACATTACAATGCTGCATTGATATATTAATCATTGTGTTTTTCAGGATAGGAATTGATGGGAATGCTTAGATAGGAATTTTCTCCCATCTGGCCTCTCTCTCTCTCTCTCTCTGATAAATCCCTCTATCTTCCCTCCGTCAGTGCTGACTAAAGCGTGACGGGTGTCAGAGCGAGTCAGGCGGTGTTTAATCATGTGTTGTGATCGTCGTGTTCCCCCAGTGTGTGGACAGTTTGGGTGTGAAACGGAGACCCGGTCTGGAGCCCGTGGGCGGACAGAGCTGTGATTAGCAGACGCCTGTCCCAGCAACTGTGGTCACGAAGGGCCAACACTGACTATGGGAATATGTAGAAAAATAATCTCAGTCTTCAGGACAAACAGTCCAGTGAAAATCAGAAATGACACAGTAAAACCAAGCTTTCCAGTTAATGTCATTGAAGCTCTACATGCTTGGAGGAGAACACTAACTGACCAGTACTGTTTCTGTCTTGGTTTCTTCCAGGGGTGCACATGCAGGTACGTAGAGTGGCAGGGTGAGTGAATGAAACTGTCCACAGGTGTGAGTGAGTCACTGGGTGAGTGTGTGAGTGACTGGGTGAGTGTGTAAAGCTATCCACAGGTGTGAATGAGTGACTGGGCGAGTGTGAAATGGTTACAGATGGTGAATTAATGAACAATAGTGATGTCTGGTTCCATTCATCACCACTGTTATGAAATCCCTACTGTAACCCATTAATTGTCACCTCTGAGCAGCTTGTGCGACGATGCTAATTGGTGTACACAAGCTTCCATTAGCGTGTTAGCCTTCAGACAGCAAACAGAGTCTTGGTTGATTGACTACATTTATTTGCAATGAGGAGGTGGGAGGCGGGGCACGTGTACCTTTTGATATGGAAATGCATTAAACATTTAGCATAGCACTGGTACTGTGTAAGGGCTGATAATGCACTCAGTGGGGTGTAGTGGCGTAATGGTGTGTGTGTGTGTGTATGTTTTGGGTATGTAATGGGTTGCACCAGTGGGTACACACACACACATGCACACAACTGCATACATACATACACACACAAAGCCTGGCAGAAGTTGAGAAAAAGGAAATGTGACACATCACCTCTTCGCTGACACTCTGCAGAAGTTTTCGCTTCATTCGTTCAAGTGTTCGCTCGGCCAACCATGACCCCCTTCCGCTCAGATATACACACACACACAGTCCCTTGCAGCCAGAGCCGCTTCACTGTTTTCTCAATGGAGGGAAAACGACGGCCGACGAATTCTTTGCGACCGAGATTGCAAGGTTCCTACGAGTCCTCCGTCTTGCGGGGGATATCTCAGAAGACACCCGATGTGAGACCACTCACTCACTGAAGGGGGAGGGGGTCAAAGTGAGGTCAGAGAGAGCTCTTCAGAAAGTGGGACCCCTTACACTAAGCCGATCTGGCCTTAGACCTGAGCACATCCTCCGCTGTCAGCATCCATCCAGATTTCATAGTGAGGGGAGCATCTGAAGACTGTGGGTCTGAAACGACGTGGAGCTGGAGAGAAGGAGAGCCCCGCACTCTGCTGGTGTTTCCAGAGCAACATGAGCAGGTTGAGGACAGGCGTGGAGGACGTGCAACCAACTCCTGAGACTGAACTTGGATGAGGATGTGAAGGTGGTGTGTGTTTGTAAGAGTGTAAATGTGAAGGTGGATTTATAGGCAGTAGGCAGTAGGTTTTCTTATGTGTGTGTGTGTGTGTGTGTGTGTGTGTGTGTTTGTGTGTGTGTGTGTAGGCTGTCAGCAGTGCGTGGGCTGAGAGACTGGAGCTGGAGATTCACTCAGATACAGATCCGGACTAAATTAGACTCCTGGGAGAAACCGAGGAGAGAGAAAGAGAAGACGATGGGAAAAAAAGAATAGTGAGGAGTGTATGAGCAGAGAGAGAGGTGGGCGTTTCCGATAAAGTGGCCAGTAGGTCGACGTAGAAGTTACAGTCCCTCACAGGGCATCACACACTCACACAGTCACTCACACACTCAGCCAGTCACTTACACACTCCCACCCGTGGATAATCCTGAGGACACCCACTCAGACCCCGATGTTATGAATTCACAGGTTCTTGTTGTGCGTGCAGCTGTCGGAGCTGAAGGAAACCGGACACGCTTCAGTGGACGATGCGGACAAAGACGCCTCGCCCGAGAAGCCGCGAGAGAATGGAGGGAAGAAATTGAAGCGGCCGGTCACTGAGCTCCGGACAATAGACGAGAGGTAATTAAACACAGCCTCTGTCGCTGGACGCAGCCGACCGGACGAGACACAGCGGAGGAGAAGAGAAAGGAGGTGAAAAGAAGGAGAAAAGGAAGAGAAGAGTGTGCAGATAGAAGTCAGGATGTTTCCCCTGGTTAGCCCTGAACCTACTAAACCCCCTTGTGGAAATCAAATCCTCAAAGCTATGTTCATTCTAGTTTCCAGCTTATACATGGCTTGCAGCTGCCACCGCTATGTGGAATCTGCGCCATATTGGGGTCCTCCTCATTAATCAGAAACATTACTCAAAAAAATCTGCAAAGTTTAAATAGTTGTATTGTTTCTGTCGACGTTTTTGACGTTAAAATTACAGAAATATAAGCGTTTATCCACGTCACGTTCGTAAACAGAGCTCTGTTCTTCTGCGTGGGTCAGTAGAGGAGCTCAGGACGCGTCCCAAAGTGGCACCATGCTCCCTACATAGTGCACATCACAGATAATAAACTAATAACACTGCACTCAGACAGTAATTATACACTAATTCCACAGGGAAACCTGAGCTTTTTAACACTGTGAGCGCACAGACTGTTATTTTATGACACACACTGTGCACTACGGAGGGTGTAGGGTCATGGCAACCTCTCTCACTGATCACCCCCACTTTCAGACGAGGAGAACAACTTTATTCAACTTTAACCCAAACCAGAGGAATACTTTAGACAGAGAGTCGTGATAAAACATTATCCTCCAAGAGCCTGTTCACTGTCAGAGCGCAGGGACAGCAGGGTCTGATAACCTGTAAACAGTGGGAAAAGACTGAGACGGAGGAGTACAGGGCTTGTGGCTGTCATCTCTTACATTTTATCTGTCCTTCAGTCCTCAACACTGCATGAGAGGGAGAATCACCTGAGATTCTCCACTCTCTCAGCTCCACCATCTACTCTGGTCGCTCTGTAGTTCTACACTTACACACTGTAGTCCATCTGTAGCTTTGCATACTTGGGGTGTGGCCCCAAAGTGCCCCTGGGTAATCAGTCCCTTAGAGCTTCTACTTGTTGGAGATAACACCATCTTCATTTATCAGCAGTGTGTGAGGCCCCAGCCTTTGAGAACACTTTACCCTCAGTCCCAGACAGTCTTCATTCCCCCTCCCCTCTGTCCACAGGTCACTGCTTCCCATCGCTGGTTCTAGGACAAGATTCCGTGACCTGTACAAGCAAACGTTGCTCTGAATAATTAATGCTGACTCTGAAATGCTCTCTGTCTGAGTCACGTGTGGGTGAACAAAGCTTCGTAATGAAGACCTGAATAGGGAGAATTGATCCAGTCTTAGCCTTTCAAGAGCCGTGTACTGATTTATTGACCAGCAGAGACCGGACCGGAGTCCCTTACCTCAATATGGTTTGGAGGACAGTGATGGAAAGCGGGGAAAAAAAGAGGAGAAAAGGATCAATAAGGCACTCAGATGGACTGGGAAGAGCGTTGGGAATTCCCTGGTTGGAATACAGAGCAAAACATGTATCACGAGCCCCACAGCAGTGTTCTCCCCCTGTGTAAACAGCCCTGTTCAGAACGCCCGCTTTCAGCACCTGTTCCTTTAAATGATAATGAGCCGCTCGCTGTTCACCCCGACCCCGAGCGCACAGCAGTGAGGAGCGAGGAGCAGAAGCTCTGGTTTTTAGCCGTTTTCACTCTGTTCTCTGTCTTCTCCGTTTTTACTCAGTGCTCTTATTTGTCCGCGCTCGTTGTGTCTGTTTTGCTGAGTTTAACCTCGTCTTTGTGCTCTCACATAAACACGGGTCCAGCGCTGTGATTGGACAGACTCAGACGAGAGGGCGGGGCCATTCTAAAGTCTCTTCAGAACCGGAGCAGAATCAGAAACTCTTGTTTTATGCCATGATTTCTGGTTTAGGCAGCGCACAGAAAACTAACTTGGGGGGTCTTGGTCTTGTTTCACAGTGTGTGGGTTGGCGGCCTCCAGGTAGTATTTCCCTTTTAAAATGATCTAGATGAATGTGGTTGAATGATAATAATAAATAGAAAAAGAATGACAATGTCACAATGTGAAATGACACACAAACACTCCAGGTTTAAGATGGTTTCACTAAATAAGACAGAGTTTAGATGCGGGACTTACTTTTGAAGGATGTTATCTGTCACAAGGCGCTCAACAGCTGATAAAACAGTGGTCCATGGAGGTTGGAGAAGAAAAGGAGGTGGAAATAATGAAATATATTCTTCAAAGAGACTCCCCTCAGATTCGTAGCGAGACAAAGACGGCAAGAAAACATCACGGCATCCAGAAACAGCGGTGCTGTCTTCCCATCGCTTTTCTCCTTAAAGTGAGGAAAGGGAGTAATGACAGCCTTGACCACCTCCTTAGGAGCACTTCCCGCTTTTCCTACTTTCCAGAAAACACAGATATATTCCCAGTCGCTGTGGCAAGGGCTCTTGGGTTCGATTTGGACAGCGGGATCACCTTGGCCTACTTGAGGCGGTATCTCAGCACTCGGACTAATTATAAAAGTGCTCTGGTCTGGGTTCCTGCCGAGAAAGAGGCAAAGAGGAGTGGAAAGGAGATGGAAAAATGCCTGAGATCCACATTCTGGAACGTCCAGGAAAATCGCCCCAATGTCTGAACATTATCCCAAAATTCCCAGCTGATCAGTCCTGACTTGTGTCACAGAAGGAGGTGAAGTTCTCAGCCAAGGACTCGTGTTCTTCCTGCCCAAGCTGGGAACAGAACCCTAGTGTGCACTGTAGCAGACTGCATTGTTGTCCAATTAGGTATAGCCCATTTACACTGTTATACATTATTACCACATGGTTCCACTTTAGAATAAGACTATCCTTCTAAAGGGTTTATAAATGGTGTAAAATATGTTGATTAAAGGTTAATCATTTGGTTGTAAACACCTTAAAATATATAAATGATTATAAATAATCACGGAAAGTGTGAGAGATTTCTTTTAGTTTTGCGAAATAGTGAACCCACATCCATCTACTGTTAACTTTCAGATCTCACCAAAAACTGACCTCACTGTGCCTCCTCCATCAGTCGACATTAACCCATCAGCTTCAGCACAAATCTGTTTAAGTTTAACCATTTAACCACTGAGTTCAATTTATTACCCACCGCCAGAACCTCTTTGTAGACTTTAGTGATAACATGATGCTTGTGGTGAGTGCGATTACATTCACATTTTAAAGTCTTAGCTCAGCTTAATATTTTTTACCCTCACACTTTCAGAAAGTTATCTGACATTTTTGTTGCTATTAAACCAACAACAGTTCACACTTTCCCTTTTTATCTCGGTGTTAGGAATGATTATTAATTTTAAGGGGTTAATAAATAACAACCTAATAAATTGACTTTAAATCATTAATCAAGTGTTTATAAGAGCAGTCTTAAATGAAATTGTACCTGCCCCCTTTAAAATAGACTTATTTTACACTGTTATACCTCATTTACAGTTATTTCTCATTAAGAGTGTTATACCCCATTTACAGTCTTATACCTCGTTTACACTGGTATACCTCATTACCAGTGGTGTACCATATTTACACTGTTATACCTCATTATAAAGTTATACCTCATTTACAATGCTACATCATGTTACCCATTTGATACAACATTTAAACCGTAATATAGATGCAACACTGTTATACCTCATTTACAGTTATTTCTCATTAAGAGTGTTATACCTCATTTACAGTCTTATACCTCGTTTACACTGGTATAGCTCATTACCAGTGGTGTACCATGTTTACACTGTTATACATCATTTACAGTTATTTCTCATTAAGAGTGTTATACCACATTTACAGTCTAATACCTCGTTTACACTGTTATACCTCATTTACAGTCTTATACCTCATTTACACTGATATACCTCATTATAAAGTTATACCTCATTGCTACCTCAATGCTACATCTTATTACCCATTTGCTATGCCATTTAAACTGTAATATAGATGCAACACTGGTACTTTATCATCCCTCATTTATGCTGTTACACTTCTTTTAAAACGTGTTTACACTGTAAATGTCACTGTGTATATCATTAACAGTGTTGTTCCTTGTTTAAGCAGTTATTTCTTATTAAAATTGTATAACTCATTTATACTTTTATACGTCATTTACAGATACCTCATTAGCTGTGATTTCCTTCATTTACATAGTTATATGTCCTTTATACTGATATACTGCTTTAGCTGCAAAAAATGTATTCACACTGTGTAATCGGTTATACCTCATTAACACAAGTATACCTCGTTTCTTTATTATACCTCATTTACACTGCTGTACCTTTACCTTACAGACACTGTTTTGCTTCATTTACACAGTTATACCTCATTAACGGTGATATACCTCATTTCTTTGTTATACCTCATTTACACTACTATACCTTTACATTACAGACAGTAATTTGCTTCATTTACACAGTTGTACCTCATTCTTACTGCTATATTTATTCATAAGTGTTATACCTCATTCACAATATTATACCTCATTATTAGTTATATACCTCATTTGCTCTGTAATATCTCATTAATGTTGTACATCATTTACCCTGTTATACCTCATAAAAATGTTATACTGATATGTTATTAACAGTGTTATGGATTATGTATATTGCTATATCTCATTTACACTTTTACACTTTTATAACTGCTATAATCCATTTTAGACTTATACCTTATTTACATCATTATTTCTGATGTATCACTGTACACTTCATTGGCACTTTTACATTTATGCTGTATACCTCACTAACAGTGTTATACCTCATTTATACAATGATCCCTCATTTACAAAAACAGTTTGTTTAAAAGCAATCGACATTATTTTAGGAAGTTTTTGTTTCCTTCGTATTCTACATTCAAAGCTTCGGGGTAATCATTTTTTTTATCAATTAATTTCCAAAAGAGATGCTATTATATAACAGCTAAATCATTAGCTCCCAGAGCCACGGAGTGATGGGAACATTTCCACAGAAGGAAATTTTTTTTCTGGGATTACACTTCATTGTTGACATGTTTGTAAATATCAACTAATAATCTGCTGCAAATTGGGTTTGGCTCTGGATTGTCCTGGTATTTTACAACAAAAACACCCTAGACATGATGCTTTATTCCTCAGCAGTCCACCTTAAGAGACCCAGTGAAACAAATAACTTCCTGTTTAGTGACATAGTCTAAAATCCAGACAATAGCCGTAATTATTTGTATTATAATAAAGTTATTATTCGTAATTAAGAATTTTGCCTTGTTATATTAATAATTGAAGAAAGCTCCTGAAAACACATTCTGATGTCAGCGTACACTCTGAAATATTACTGAACAAACACATTTAATATAATTTAAGCTCATAATCAAGTATGAGACACTACCACCAAGTTTTAGCTGTGAACCACGAGGCTCCTGACTCAGATTCAGCAATGAAGCCAGAGGCAAACAGCTGTAAACACAAAGAAATCCACTGAACTCTCATTAATCACAGCATTTCCTACACAAACTCTTCTCGAATCTATTTGCCATTTGTAACATTTCACATTACGTGAGGGGGTTCTGATTTGTGGAGTGGTTTTATCCAGGGAACGTGTCCTGTTTCAATTGGGTATTGTTACATTTGAAGAAAAAAGTGTAAATAATGGCCTCCCAGAGGGTTGGAGACAATTCAACTCAATGGGAATATGGAAACCATTACTTAGAAATAGTTTGAATAATTGTAGACTATTCCTATTACAATGCGATAATGAGAATTGACCAGTTTCACTTTCTGATTATGAGTTTTTAGTTTCAGAAATTCCCTATAAGCCACATTAGCCTCATAGCTCCAGTGAATCCCTAACATCCCACCGTGGCTCAGCTGATTGGTTGCGTCCAGTGCATTATTTTAGTGCAGCGTTCCCTGAGGGCAGTGCTATTCTTTGTCGTTTCCAGTAGGTTGGCTTCAGCTGAAGAAGTCGTGCCATATGTCGCAGGGTCGTGGGTTGGACCTTTCCAGACGGCTTCTGTCAGGTCGTCTCCGTGATCTTTAGCATTTCTGAGGCAACGAGATTGCCCTGCTTCCTGGGAACGACTCTGCGGGGCCTTTTCCATATTTCCCTCAGGGAACAAATACACTTTTCAATTCAGGTTTTCTGTAAGTTTCAGAAGCACATCTGGCCTGATGTTGACTTTCCAACCAAGTTAAATCATAAGGGAAAGTAATGTATGGGTTTAACAATAAAAAGACATCAATGGACAACACTTTACAGTAACAACATGTGGAAATAGAATAATCTTAAATCACACCAGAGTTTCTAATATTTCTTACTGAGATTGTTATGAAAATGCTGTATGATTTTTTTTATATTTCCAGACATTTTTGCTCATTTAAGATGATTCTGCTCTTTTTCTAAGAAATGATTCTTAAACACAGGAAACCCAAACTATTCAGAGAATTTGTTCATTTTTTAAGTTTAAATCACTTAAATCTTTAAGTAAAAATGTCTTAGTAAAGTGAAAATATCGTGAGTAAACCTGGAAATGTGCTTAAAACCAACATCATCAGGAGAAAATATAGAATATATCAGATTTGAGATTATTTCCATTATTTCAATTTATAAAAAATAACATGTTCAAGAAAAACATTAACACTTCAATACAATTAAAAATTCATAATGTAGAATCAACAAATATATTAATGATTAGGTAATACGTGTTTAATGTGATAAACGTAATGAGTATGTTGCTATTAATCTTACGTCACATTTATCATAATAATTTATAAGACAATTTTAAGCATCTTATTATTTGCAAGATCATAATTAATTGGTCCAAATTTGGTCTAAACTTATTATCTGTTTTTTTAATGTAGAAATCATGTACTTACATGTTAAAGACTCGTAGTTTAATAACAGTGTTATAACTGGTAAAATATTCTCTGTTTTATGTGGATCACTGAAGTTTATCATATGTAATCACACACATGTAAAAAGGTCAGTGTTTATCTGTGTAATTACACAGTAACTATCAAAGAACATTTGGGTAATTATAATATAAAACATGTTAGAAGTGGAACGGTGTTGTACTTTTCAGTTAAAAGTGTTCTATAAAACTATCAGAGTATATTTTTTAAGTCATTACATTAATCACATTGTCATTAATCAAAATGTGTAATTATATAATCCACTGTGATTATTAACTGTAATTGTATTGAAGTGTCACTTATTAGTTTAAGACTATCACATAGTAAAAAACAGCTTATTCACTGTCTATTAAGCTTACGTTATTGTGACCTGTATTGGTATGTAATTGAAGCATTTAGGTAAAATGAATCACTGTATAATAATAATAATTAATAATAAAATTTGTTATTACATAAACAATTAATGATTTCTGAAGCTTTTTACTTAAAATAATGCAAGAGATTTTTAACTATAAACAACATTCCCATTTTGTCAGAGCAGGATAGGCATTGTATTTGTTCCTAAAGGTTCTAGATAATGTACAGTGACTTCTGGAGGTTATTACCTAATAAAGGTGCAATCATTCATTTTTACCATTGAAATGTAGTCAACAATGTTTAGGAAAGTGATATATATATATATATATATATATATATATATATATATATATATATATAATATTTTCTCTAAATTACAGTTAAGATACTACTGCTCTGCCATCCTTGAATGATCCAGCTTATGCTCCATAGAGAGGGTCCCCCAAGGGGCGGCCATCTTTAAAACAGGGGTTAAGTACAGCATCTGTACAACCTCCAGGTTTTATAAAATAAGAAATGACTGTTAACACCCTTAAGTCACTAAATACATCAGTAATGAAAAATAATGCATATTGATTTTATACTTTTGATTATAATTTGCATATCTTCCCCTACAGAATGTAAATGAATTACAATTAAGTCAAATTAAGCCTGTGGTTATGTTCAAATACAGGTCATAACCCAAACAGACTAAAATAGAGTCAATAAGGCATTTACCAATCTTAATAAACACTTAACGAACCACCTAACGCCATGGTTAGGTGATATTAATTAACTGTAATTAACATGTAACTAAGCATTTATTAAGTACATATTGGCTGTGTTATGATGTCTGTTATAACTAATTTAATTACAATATTACACGTTCCTTTAAAGACCTACTTTGAAGGATTAATTTGAATACCAATATTTCAAAGACATCTATAATTATATATAATTAGAGTTTAATATTTATAGTTGAATCACTTAAAAAATATTATATAATTGACAAATGAATATACTGCTAATGTATAAAATATTATTTCGTTATAACAGTCATTACCACTGCCAATGATGGCATTGGTTTTCTACTTCTGTCATTTATATGTATTTGATTATTATCATAACACAATTGTCTGAGACATTGTAATTTATTAATGCTTAATACCATCTTAATCACCTTTAATTACCCAAATAAGGAAACACTTTACTGTGAAGCATTACAAAATAAAAGTCTGTTCACTGAATGAAAACACTCCCAGTGTGGTCTCTCAAAGTCAATCAAACGTTATTCGACCAGTTAATAAGCAGCTGGGGATAAATAAAATAGAATAAAATAATCTCAGTGTCTCAGAATAGGGAGAGAGAGAGAGAGAGAGAGAGAGAGAGAGAGAGAGAGAGAATGAATGAACAGATACTAGTAAATAAAAACAATTAACAATAACCAGCTGCTCGTACTGAAGTCACAGTTCCAGAAGTGGACACTATCGGGTCCTAGTAGAGTTTTGGACAAAGCCTTTTGTCTTTCCTTTGGACACAGGCTCTAACTTTTATTGCTGGAAAATTGCTGTGAGGATTTGATGGCATGAGGTTGGATGATTAAGAAATATCAAGGGCAGAACTCCACTGCGCCACTGTGTTACAGAGGGCTTTATACCCCTATGGCAGACAGTTGGCTTTGGGTAAAGGCCTGTGCTGTTGCTCTTTGCTTTCCTTAGGGGGGGTGGGGGGTGCTAGGTGGTGTAGGGGGTGCCCCTCCCCATACCCAAATCCTATCTAAATACATGGGGTGTCCAAATATGTTTGGTGATCAACATCACCCTGTCACAGCACTGAGAAAGTGTTTTGTAAAAAAGCAGCTGTCAAACACAGGCAAGCAAACAAACAAACAAACAAACATGTTAGGCTTGTGGTCACCTCTTAGATCCAAACCCCTCTTGCATTGACCCCCATTCAATATCAGGAAAGTTGTAATAGCAGCACCCTTCAACACCATACATCCAAGACACTGTGGACACCTTATAGTCTAAGATATGCAAGAATGACCACCCATGGCTCTTTTAGGAAGGCTTTGCACTAGATATCGGAACATTCCTGTGAGGGTTGGATGGCAATAGACATACATGGCATGACTAAAAAGGAATGGAGCTCAATCCATCATCCAATTGCTCCGCTGCCCAAACCTCGTTGATCTTAGACTCTTATGTAGCTGCTCCAGGCTACGCCCACCACAAACGGGTTGGACATCACATGTTTTGACACTCCTAGTGTGTAAGTTGTGTGAGGAGCGAATGATTGGTTTGGCAGCCCTTTGCTCACCAACGTGGGCCCCCAAAATAGACCCCAAGTCCACATCAAAGAAAGACCCTTCCACAGAGTTTGAAAAGAACCAGGTAGCTTTTGAAACCTCGGCTTTTATTTTGGGGTTGAGATGCAACAGCGACATCTAGAGGCAGCCTCCACCTGGGGACAGGTAACCTAACGTCTGTACAGCGGCACAACCAGCCCTCCTCCGGGTGGTGGGTACATATTTACACTCGCTCGCTTCACAGTTGAGGACATGTCAGGTAGAAAAGAGAAAAGGGAGAAGGGAGAGGAGGGGGGAGGAGGAGGGGAAGAAGTAGAAGAAGAAGAAAAGAAGAAAAATGCCATTTCCCTTTCTCCTGTTTGGATGAAAATTAATGGCTTTACAAAAGCTCACAGAATGATTCATAACACTACTCAGAGTCATCTTCATGATCATCATCATCATCACCATCATCACAGGCTCTCGCAAAGGAGTTGTTGTTGTTTCCCCCTTTTTAAAAACAAACAAACATATGAACAAAAGAAAAGAGAACTTTTTACAAATTAAAACAAAACAAAGAAACAAACAAACAAAAACACCCAGATCCCTCACAGTTGCTCAATGAGAAAGAAAATGAGGCTCAAATAAACCAACAACCTCCTGGAGACTCTGCAGTCAGCTACGTCTCGAACATGGTAGATCGTTGACGGCGTCCCCCCTGAAAGTTCACTTGTTTGCAGATTGGCACACTATACATTCATAAACAGAGGATGGAAAACGATGTATAAATAATTCCCCATGTCTGAGATCAAACAAAACAAGAAGTAGCCCAACATGCGTCTGTTTTCATTTTCATTTTTGTTTTTCTTTGTTTTCATCTCCCCCCGAAACGAACCGGAAAAGGACGGATTAAAAACCCTGACCGTGTCTGTTTTTTTTTTTTTTTCTTTTTCTGTTCCACGAAAATAGAGAAATGGCACTTTTAATATAGTCGTAGAGTTTATATATATATATATAGATTTTTTATATTTATATATTTATATATATATATTTATACGGATGGAGAGGAGGGGCTCGGGTGGGCGTCATCGTAGCTGTGGTCCGGTTCCCAGTGTGAGTCGAAAACCATGCGGATCATGCAGATTATGTTACAGTTCCTTATGTACATTACATTCATGCACATTGCACTCGTGCACCTCAGTATTCTTCTGTCCATTTCCTTTTCTCTCTTTCTCTTTCGTCGTCCTTGTCCACGTCCCCTGGTCCCCCGTTCCCCTTGTTCCCCGCCTCCTCAGTTTCCAGTCCGAGTTGCATCAGAAAGAGAGAAAGAGGAAAGGGGCAGGAGTGACGAGAAAAGGAAGGAGAGAGGGAAGGAGGGTGCCCTGTACATATTTTACAGCACTGGTTCCGTCGCAGTGTCTCATAAACACGGTAGTCAAATGAAGCGAATAAAAATAGGCCGTATTTCCCAAATGGAAAAGAAGAACGCCCCTTTTTTCCTCATCCTTCCCTTGTCAGCATCGCAAAGCAGCAGCGGTGATGGCCTGTTTTACGACGGGTTCCACAAGCTTTGAAAAAATAGGCTCTCTATCTCCCGACAGAAGTGAGACAAGTGAGAAAACCTAGTCTGTTTCTCCCTGGCTAGCATTTGTATCCTCGTACTCCCCCTGAGACGCTCCCCACCTCACTTGTCAGAAAGCGAGTGGGCGCCGCAGTCGTAAGGCCGGTGGGGTCCGTCCGCATGGTATGCGCCCCCGTGCCAATAAGACGAGTCGCACACAGTCTGCAAGGAATTGATCTCCGAGGCGGAGGAGTTGCCCTCCCGGCGTTTTGACCTACGCCGATTCCGCAAGACGAACACCAGCATTCCCACCACTGTGAAAGCTGAAGTGACGAAAACCAGCAAAAGCCCCGGCACCAGGACGGAGATGGACACCCGGCTGGGCTCCAGGTACGATCCCGGGCGTGAACCGCCATCCCCAGATGCCGAGGACCCGTTCCGGAATGGTGTAGTGGTGGCAGCCGGCTTGTCGAGCAGCTCTGGGCACATGAGGTCGTCCCTGATCCTGCGGAAATCCTGCTTCCAGAACGCTTCCGGAGACTCGCACTTGAGGTCGCTGACGATGACGTCCGAGGCCAAGCGGTCAGCCCAGCGCTTGAACGGAACGATGTTGCACGAGCACTCCCAGGGGTTCCCGTGCAAGTCGATCTGGATCACAGATGACAGCTGGTCCAGGACGCCTGTTACCGGAAGGTAGGTGAAGTAGTTGTTGTGTAGGCTGATCTTGGACAGTGACACTCCCAGGAAGGCGTCCAGAGGCAGCGACTTCAGCAGGTTGTTGTTGAGGAACAGCACTCGCAAGTTGGGCATGGGGCTGAAAGTGCCCGCTAGCACCAGCTGGATGTCATTGTACTCCAAACAAAGATATTCCAGGTTCTGAAGGCCCATGAACATATCCGCCATGAGGGTATCCAGGTAGTTCTTGTCCATGTAGAGCCACCGCAGCTCGCTCAGGTTCTGGAACGTGCCGTTCTCGATCACCTTGATGTTGTTGCCCCCGAGGTGCAGCAGATTCAGACTGGTGAAGCCCCTGAACTGCAGCCGTCGAATGGAGTGTATGTTGTTGTTGCGAAGGTTGAGCTCGTGCGCCCCCAGAGGTTTGGGTTTGAGACTAGAAACGCTCTCGATCTTTTTGCCCTCGCAGTTTACTCTGAGTCCCTGCCTGATGCCGATCAGTTCGCAGGCGCAAGGCTGTGGGCAAGCACCAGTAGTGTTGTTGCTGGAAGGCAGGGCTATCTCCCGCTCTCCAGCAGTGCTCGTTGGCGCCTTAAGCTGCCAGTTCTCTCGAGATTTTGAGCGTCCGTGCTCTGGACGCACCTCAGTCACCAGTGATGTGGGAGGGGGTCCCAAGTCTGAGGCTTCCCGTTGTGTGGGAGGCGCTGCCAAGCTGGAATCTCCACCCTCTTTAGCGGGGCACAGCTCGGACTGTGCCGTCTCATTCAAGTCACTGCCCTGGAGCCTGGCAGGGGCCTCGCAGACTACTCGTCCAATCAGGGCCCGCTGTGGGATGTTTTCAAGCCACTCCTTCAAGGAAACAAGGTCACAGTTGCAGTCCCACGGATTGTCCTCCAACAAAACCTCAACTATGCTGGGGATCTGCTCCAGCACCCCTTCGTAAGGCAAAGTTTTTATCCGGTTACCTCGCAGGTCGAGGTGGGTGATGGGTACGTGCTGGAACACGTTGATTGGGAGGGCGCTGATGAGGTTGTCATTCAGGATCAAGACCTCCAGCTTGCTTAGGTCCCTGAAGACAGAAGGGTCTATATCTCTGATGAGGTTGAAGTCAGCCTGGAGGTACTCCAGGTCATCCAGGCCGAGAAAGGTGCTCTTCCTGAAGGAGCGGATCTTGTTGTTGTTGATGTGGAGCCTCTTGACGAGCTGGAGCCCCAAGAAGGCCCCGGGGACGATGTCGTGGAGGCCGTTGTTCTCCAGGTGGAGGCTGACGGCGTTGTAGAAGTTGGCAAACTCGTTGGGGAAGAGTCTGGACAGCGAGTTGCCGTGCAGCAGCAGGTGATAGAACTGCGAGCTGGGGCCGGTCAAGTGCTGCAGGTTGGTGAAGCCTCGCTTCTCGCAGTCGATGTGCAGGTCGCCTTCCACCGTGCTGCAGGAGCAGACCTGCTCCTTGCACACGTCCCTCGTCGTGTTCCCGCTTGCCGCGCAGAGAGCCGCCTTCAGCAGGACGATCCAGAGCAGCATTGTTTTGTCTGAGGTTTATATAAACGTATTCCGTCTTTTGTAGTTTAAAGTCGACACCGTCGCCGTCACCAGGCGAAAGAGAGGAGGCGACAGTTGGCGGTCGTCACATCCATGCTCTGGTTCCGTCCCAGAAGAGGACGCAGACCTCAGAGAATCTTTGCTCGCCTTCCGCCCGGCTCTCGTCCCTTCTTGTCGCCAGGAGCGACCAAAGGCAGCGATGCCTTTTGCATTGTTATTCGCCTTCTTTCAGTGCTCTCTCTCTCTCTCTCTCTCTCTCTCTCTCTCTCTCACTCTATCTATCTCTCTTTCTCTCTCTCTCTCTCTCTCCCTCACTCTCTCGCTCTACTTGTCTATTTTAGGGTCGATGGCAGACTGCTGCGAATCCGCAGCGGCGGTCTCAAAGGTATCTCCAGTCCTTCTCCTGTGTCTATAGGTACTTGCTCTTATCGGTGGCTGTCCGGTGTGCTGAAATCCAGCCACGGGCGCTGTCCACGGTCCTGAAACCGTCCCTCCATTGCCAGAGAGGACAGACAGAGACAGAGACAGAGAGAGAGAGAGAGAGAGAGAGAGACGGAGGGGTAGAGGAATAGAAGACAGGCAAAAGGAGAGAGGAGGAGGACAAGAGAGAGATAGAGGAGGAAGAGGAGGGACCGGAGCTAATCCGCAATCCTCACATGTTTGAGCTTCTTCTCCGGAGATCCAGCCCCGCGCTCGCGCAGCTCCTTCGCCGAGCTGCGGTAGCGAAAATCCATCGGTGAAAAAAATAAATAAATAAAAAAGACACGCAGGCGACGGCTATATCCCAGAAAACAGAAGAACGCCGACAGAGAGAGAGAAAGAGGGAGGGAGGGAGAGGGAGAGGGATCAGTCCTCCGTACGCGTCCACATCGCGATGATCTCGAGCCTCCTTAGGGTCCGGAGAGCTCGCGCGAGCTCAGACTTCTGGATCCTCGGAGGCGCACGACATTAGTCCGATCTTTTCCTCTTTTCTGCGTCGTTCATCCTTTTCTTTCCTGTCTTTTAGTCCTTTCTTTCTTCACGGAGAAGGCGAAAGAGCAGCGCGAGGCGTACAGGTGCTGATCCGGGCTCGTGCGCGCGCGCGTGTGTGTGTGTGTGTGCGAGTCTCTCTCTCTCTCTGTCTGTGTGTGTGAGAGAGAGAGAAAGAGAGAGAGAGAGAGAGAGAGGAAGAGGTGGGGAGGGCTGATGGAGGGTGGTGTGGCGGTAGTGGTGGTGGTTGGGGGGGGGGGGGGGGGGGGGGACGTGGTGGTGCTGCTGCAGTTGAATGCGGTAAAATAATTAAACTCCTCGTGCAGCAGCGCGGCGGCTCTCCTCTGTTCCACGGATTAAACGCGTGGAAAAACGAAACGGAAAACTGGGGGGAAAACGCCAAAGTGAAGGCGTTTCCAGCGCGCGGCCGGGGAAGTGAACGCGGGACGATCTCGTGCGGAAAGGCCCTCTGAAGTCTCTGGTTTATTCCGCTCAGAGAAACACATCAGACGCTGGGACACAGCGGGGGGCTCGCGCCGGTCGCGCGCTTCTGGACGCGTTGTGTGTGTGTGTGTGTGTGTGTGTCTCGCTCGCTCTTGCTCTTTCTGTGTGTGTGTGTGTGTGTGTGTGTGTGTGTCTCGCTCGCTCTTGCTCTTTCTGTGTGTGTGTGTGTGTGTGTGTGTGTGTGTCTCGCTCGCTCTTGCTCTTTCTGTGTGTGTGTGTGTGTGTGTGTGTGTGTGTCTCGCTCGCTCTTGCTCTTTCTGTGTGTGTGTGTGTGTGTGTGTGTGTTTCGACTCGTTTCTTTTTTTTTCCGCTGAACGAGCGAAGGACGCAGCGATTTAAAAAACAACACAACCATCCATCACTTTAATCAGGAGCGAGACTCACTGTGTGTGTGTGTGTGTGTGTGTGTGTGTGTGTGAACGAGTTTCAGGGAGGGGCGAGGGGAGAGTAATAAAGTCACGATGTGAAAATAAATAAATAAATAATAAATAAAAAACAACAACAACAAAAAAACAAACAAAAAGCAGCGCGCGACGGCAGTAAGTGACCTACATTACAGAAGAGGGGGATGAGTGAGGAGATAAATACAGGAGAGAGAGAGAGAGAGAGAGAGAGGTGGATGGATGGATGGTACCCGCCCTTTTACTTTCACTCAGTTAAACTGTAAAATGAGTGAAGAACAACGAAATCCATCATAGATAGATAGATAGATAGATAGATAGATAGATAGATAGATGGGTTTTCAGGTGAGCAGAATCTGTTATAGCTGTAAAATAGAAGAGAGAGAGAGAGAGAGGGAGGGATGGAGGGGTGAGAGTGATGGATGAATCAATGTGAATCATTAGGAAACTAAACTCACTCTCCACTGTCCCCTGTCCTCTGTCCACAGACCACTCTCCCGAGACCACAGACCACTGTCCCTTGACCACTCTCTACTGTCATCTGACCACTCTCCACTGTCCCGTCTCCTGTCCCCAGACCACTCTTCACTGTCACCTGACCACTCTCCACAGTCCTCTGTATCCTGTCCCCAGACCACTCTCCACTGTCACCTGACCACTCTCCACAGTCCCGTCTCCTGTCCCCAGACCACTCTCCACTGTCACCTGACCACTCTCCACAGTCCTCTGTATCCTGTCCACAGACCACTCTCCACTGTCCCCTGTCTCCTGTCCACAGACCACAGACCACTCTCCACTGTCACCTGACCACTCTCCGCTGTCCACAGATCACTCTCTACTGTCCCCTGTCTCCTGTCCACAGACCACAGATCACTCTCCACTGTCCCCTGTCTCTTGTCCACAGACCACAGACCACTCTCCACTATCACCTGACCACTCTCCACTGTCCACAGATCACTCTCTACTGTCCCCTGTCTCCTGTCCACAGACCACAGACCACTCTCCACTGTCACCTGACCAATCTCCGCTGTCCACAGATCACTCTCCACTGTCCCCTGTCTCTTGTCCACAGACCACAGACCACTCTCCACTATCACCTGACCACTCTCCACTGTCCACAGATCACTCTCTACTGTCCCCTGTCTCCTGTCCACAGACCACAGACCACTCTCCACTGTCACCTGACCAATCTCCGCTGTCCACAGATCACTCTCCACTGTCCCCTGTCTCTTGTCCACAGACCACAGACCACTCTCCACTGTCACCTGACCACTCTCCGCTGTCCACAGATCACTCTCCACTGTCCCCTGTCTCTTGTCCACAGACCACAGACCACTCTCCACTATCACCTGACCACTCTCCACTGTCCACAGATCACTCTCTACTGTCCCCTGTCTCCTGTCCACAGACCACAGACCACTCTCCACTGTCACCTGACCAATCTCCGCTGTCCACAGATCACTCTCCACTGTCCCCTGTCTCTTGTCCACAGACCACAGACCACTCTCCACTATCACCTGACCACTCTCCACTGTCCACAGATCACTCTCTACTGTCCCCTGTCTCCTGTCCACAGACCACTCTCCTGAGACCACTCTCCACTGCCTCCTGTCCACAGACCACAGACCACTCTCCCCTGTCCACAGACCACTCTCCACTGTCACCTGACCACTCTCTACTGTCCACAGACCACTTTCCACTGTCCCCTGTCTCCTGTCCACAGACCACAGACCACTCTCCACTGTCCCCAGACCACTCTCCACTGTCCCCTGTCTCCTGTCCACAGGCCACTCTCCACTGTCCCCAGACCACTCTCCAATGTCCACTGTCCCCTGTACACTGACCGCTGTCCCCTGTCACATGTACACTGACCACTGGTCCCTGTCCCCAGACAACTCTCCACTGTCCACT